>NW_021333588.1:0-299 GCF_001605985.2 Dendrobium catenatum
TAGTGCATAAGCACGAGGTGATCAGGAGAGGACAAAGGATACTCAACGGCCACCCGACTGTGGGTCTAAAGGTGGTACGAAGAGGAAAGGGAGTGGAAAAAAGAAACCTCCTGAACATAGGAGTCCACAAGAGTATCGACTAGAAAATCTCTCCTACGGGTCTGTCCGTGGAAGGGGAACGACATAAAATGAAGATGAATACTCACATGCAAAATCAAGACAAAGATAGTATGATACCAATATGAGAAAGTATACAACAGAACAATCACATATAGAAAGATCAAAGGGGATGAACCCAA
>NW_021333589.1:0-761 GCF_001605985.2 Dendrobium catenatum
ACCGCCGGTTTTCACTGTTTTTCCTGTAGTGTAACTTTCTCTCTTTCACACAATTCTTCGGCCAAATCCCATAAATCTGTCGAACTACAGGATTTAGTAAATCCCGGATTTAAAACAAAAAGAGGGAAATGGATGATTTATTCCGCCATGAGATTTATGTCAAGCGTAAATCCCATTTGGTAGGATTTACGTTAAATCCTGCTCAAATCTGGCATAAATCCTGTTACCAAATAACCCCTAGGGGAAAATTCTATAAAATGGTGGTGAGACCTGCAATGCTTTATGGTGCAGAATGTTAGCCATTAAAGAAGAGCATAATTTTATGTTAGATGGTTTTACTCTTAGAGACAGGATACAAAATGAGCATATACGTGAAAAGATTAGAGTAGCTCTAGTGGAAGATAAGACTAGAGAGAGTCGTCTTAGATGGTTTGGTCACATAGAAAGGCGGCCTTTCGATGACCCGGTTAGGAAAGTAGATGTATGAGTAGATGTATTATATTTGATGTATGTTAAGAAAGGTAGGTAGACCTAAAAAAACTTGGTTAGAAAATATTAGAAATGACATTTCCTTATTAGATTTAAATGATAATTTAACTCTTAACGGGACACAATGAAGAAAAAGGATTCATGTAGCCAACCCCACATAGTGGGATAAAGGCTTGTTGTTGTTGTTAATCAATTTGATTTATATGATTAGTAATTACATTGAAGGATTTAGTTCAAGTGAAGTGTATTAAAGATGAAGATAAAAAAATACT
>NW_021333590.1:0-493 GCF_001605985.2 Dendrobium catenatum
CACGTGTTCCCTTGCAACATTTCAAAGAAATCATTTCACGCGAGGTTCATAAAATTAAAGAACTCTCCACTCTTTATCTGCCTCCCCGTAAAAATGGGACTGTGCTAAAGAATGTGCTATATTCCATGGGAGTTCGTGAAGAGGAGAATCATGACTGGGATTGCATGCTCCTCGACTCCGAGAAACTATTTCCTACGAGGCTACCCAAGTTCACTACCAAGAATATTCAAAGAATGCTACAAAAGCAAATCAATATTCCTACTATCAAACGACAACTTCGTACAAGCTTGGGCCTCTGGTATGGAAGGAATCCACATCCATTGCGACGGAAAGATACAGATGCATATAAAGGTATCGGATTCATCAAGCGAAAATTTCTCCGGAAAGAGACTTGCCGGGCGATCACATACATGGAAGTTGAATCCGAGGATGATGGTGTTGAAGAAACATATGAAGCAATGCTTATGATGATCAACCCGTAGAAGCTGAGCCT
>NW_021333591.1:0-244 GCF_001605985.2 Dendrobium catenatum
TGGGCCGATAGTTTTTCTTTAAATAATATGGTATGATGTTATCCTCTACTAATTTACGTGATTCACTGATTGAGAGTTAAAGGAGATCACCATTGTGCCGACGGAAAAAAGAATGTCGACTCTATTTACTGAGCCAACAGTTTCCTAACATCGATATTAACACAGAAAAACACCGTGATAGCCATGACTTCTTATATGTTTAATACGACTATTGAAATACATATTTTTAAGATATTTTTCTTAT
>NW_021333592.1:0-998 GCF_001605985.2 Dendrobium catenatum
AATGTAAAGCATTCAAATAGCAACTATCTTAACAGATTTGTTGTGTAATTGTGTGTTTATTTATTTTTGCTTGTTGTTTATTTATTTGTTTTTGTGTATTAAGTTTTTTGTGTTTTCGATATTATTTTTTATTTTACTAGAAGCATGTCATTGGATTTAAGATGATTTGTTTTTAGAAGATTTTTTTATTATCATGTCTTGTTTTCTAAGTGTTGTTTTCATATTGTACGAAATTTTTTTATGCTGTACAAATTCTATAGCTTGTACATGATAGGTTTCTAAGTTGAAAGAATAAAACTTAGTTTTTCATAGGATTTCATACTATACGATGACTTTATCATGCCGTATAATTTATGTTGTTTCCTCTGTATGAGGGCGAATAGTTTTTCAATTAATATTAGTTATTGATTATATATCATATGTATGAAATCGCATTTTATTTATACAAACATGTTATACCTAACCGTCATTTTTCTGTTATAAATATTACCTCTTCCTGATTCCTCATTCGGAGTGATATCCATTTCTATGTCTTGACCCTATTTTCCTCCACCCAGTTGTCATTTATCCTCACTCTCATCTATGCCTACCATAAAGAGACATTCCAAACCCTTCTCGCTAACATGAAATTTAATCAGGACCATACTAGGATTACTTTCTACATTCTCAAGTAATGAATAGAAAACACAAAGGAAGATCTAGGTAACTTTCTCCATCTAAGAACCCAAGGGATTAGAGCGCACACTTTAGCCTTTAAAGCAAACTTTGATTGGTCCGAAATAAATCAAATTCATATAAGTGTTGCCAAACTGAGTAATTTGTCTCATATTTACACTCTCAATTAAAATGCTTGAATTATCAAAAAGTTATCAAAATAATTCCAAAAGACGGTGATCGTATAAACATGACTCCTCTTTAGTCCACAGTCACTTATTTGATAATGACTAAAAAACCTTTGTATGAAGACCAACTTATCATGGATTACATTTATAATCTTT
>NW_021333593.1:0-306 GCF_001605985.2 Dendrobium catenatum
ACAAATTTGTTACCTCCTCCTCTGCTTCTTCTTTTGATGATTATGAGGCAGAGTCGGCCCAAAAAGCTTTCTGTGTCTCTGTCTTTCCTTTCTTGTATTTTGCTTTGTCATCTCCTTTCTCCTTAGCTGGTTGACTCTTAAGATTGGGGCAATCAGCTCGAAGGTGACCTGGCTTCTTACATTCAAAATAGATTGTATCAAATGAAACCTTATTGGACCTTTAGCTCTTACCTTTGTTCCAGCTATTCTGATGACGCTTCTGTTTTCTTTTCAGGAAATTTTTGAACTGTCAGGTCATCAGTGCTA
>NW_021333594.1:0-380 GCF_001605985.2 Dendrobium catenatum
TGGAATATGACGGTCTCTGGAGGTGATGACGGTGGTGTTGAGGGGGAATTATCATGTTGAGAGGAGGAGACGGAGATCATGGCTTCTCCATTTGAGGGAGAATTATCATGGTGATCATGGCTGAGGGGGAATTATCATGTTGGGAAGTGTCGAAATCAGATCTCTGTCGCAACTTCTCCTCCGGCGCTAAGCTCATCATCACCCACTCCATCTTCGTCGATAAAATCCAAACCGGAACCACAGTGATCACCGTCGATGATCCACCGCCGGAAAAATCCTGCCTTTCATTCGTCGTTCTCTCCGACGCCGACGAGTCTGAACTTGCTGAACTAATTTTCATATCCCCTGACGACACGGTGGCGCTTCCTTTCTCGTCTGGA
>NW_021333595.1:0-231 GCF_001605985.2 Dendrobium catenatum
ATCAAGCTTTGAGTGGTTTGAACTTAGTTCAAGTTCAATCTTTCTTGATTAGACTTGATTCAAGTCTTCCTTGGTCAAATTATAAGTTCCCATGATTGTTCAAATCATGATCAAATGAGGTTCAAATTATAGCGTGTCCTTTTGTAATTTTCATTTAGGTTCAAATTGATTTAAAACTCTTTATGTCATTTTGGAGTTCATAAGTCCCTTCCACTTGGTTTAAATCAAGTT
>NW_021333596.1:0-242 GCF_001605985.2 Dendrobium catenatum
CCCATACGAGATTTGATCAGCTCGCGGTTACAAGGGATCGAAACTGGTTGAAGACAGAGTGAATCATGGCCATTGGAATCAAACATATGAAATCAACGGCCGTGATTTCATCTTCTTCATTTTATAATCGTGAAACCTAGTTTTTGGCTTTGTTTTAAACTTCTTATACAATCAATCGAATGGCGTGATTACGGAGATTTGAATGACAGACGGAGAGAAGAAGAATGGGGAATAGTTTTCTC
>NW_021333597.1:0-527 GCF_001605985.2 Dendrobium catenatum
ACAGAAGCTGAGAGAATACTAAAATAATGGTAGCGGACGAAAAAGGATTAGAAAACTTTGGAGTGTATGATTCTTGGTCTAGCTGAAGAATAAATAAGTTAAGTCATTGACAATTTCACCAACCCTTTACCCACATATTCCAGGACAATTGCATCAGTTCAAGGTTGATGACTGGGACTAGAAATGCATTTTTAAAACCAAGAAAACTTAACCATCAAAATTGTAAGTCTTATCAATCTGGAAAAAAAAGGAACTTCCACAGTCGTTCATCATGAAACAAAAGCATACCTTCTCCAAAGTGTAGTCTTGCATTTTCTCACAAAGGCCATCCAGCAGTTCAACAACTCTCAAGTCACTCGCTCTAGAACAATAAAAAACCAAATGCAAAATATAAACTTGCAAACAGAGAAAATGCAAACCGAAGGAGGAATTTAATGGATTCAACTATAAGAACAAATAAAAAATTGGCAAGTATAACTAATAATTAAAGCTACTTCTTCAACTACTTTGCTGTTCTCAAGGCCTAA
>NW_021333598.1:0-249 GCF_001605985.2 Dendrobium catenatum
TACCCAAATGGATAAGAGGGCACTTCCCTTTTAAGGTGAAGGCCACTCTTTCCTCTTTGGGTATAAGAGAAGTTTTATCCAAATTTGGATTTTCAAATGGAAAAGAAATAGTTCCCAAAAGGGTATCCTTTCCTCTTTGGAATCCAAGCTTTGGATCTATGTATCCCAACTCAAAATTAACTTTCACAACACTTGACAATCATACAAATTAAATTTATTTGAAAATAAAATCTAGACTCACCTGCATGA
>NW_021333599.1:0-635 GCF_001605985.2 Dendrobium catenatum
TCTAGAGAAAATGACACTTACGCTCGCTCATTCGCTCCGACTCCAACTCCATCATTGTTGTTCGACTTTGTTGCTTTACAGGAAGACGTCTAGGTCTCGCCCTTCAGCTTCTTTTCTGTCGTCGTTGTTCATATTCAGTGATTGTGGGAGGTGCAAAGATTGCACCATCGCTTCTTCGACTCCCTCATCACCGTTCGACTTTCCTTCGCAAGAGCAGAGATTGTAAGCGTCGCTTCTTCAGCTCCTTTGTTGCTGCCCGACTTCGTTGCTTCGCAGGTGTTGTAGAGATTGCAAGAGCGCTCCTTCGGTTCCCTCCTTGCTGTTCGACTTCGCCTCCCAAAACTCTGACATCCGCGAGCTCCGACCCATGCGTGACTTCTGCCTCCGACCCATACCCAATCAGGCTCCCTCTCGCCTTCTCTTTATTACTTCATATATGATATATTATGATATAATATTACATATTATATTATAATGTATTATATAATATTAAAAAATATTATAATGTTGCACATCTAAAAAAAGAGAGAAGAAGAAGACATATAAAAAAATGAGAGAAGAAGATTTTTCTTTAAGTGTCGAAGAAGAAGAAGAAGTGAGAGAGAGAGAGAAGGAGGAGGTGGAGGGAGAGAGGG
>NW_021333600.1:0-304 GCF_001605985.2 Dendrobium catenatum
GCAAGCTATGACACAAGTCAATTATAAAACATGAGAGATATCTTAACTTGCTGTGAGGTGCTAGAGCCCTTTAGAGTCCAAACATAACCTTTATTTCTTATCCTTTTTTTAAAAAAAAAAAAAAATTTTATAACAAGATGAATATAAGATTACTAATGAGGGCCACTAGTAATGGTATGTATATGCATTGTTCTGAATCCATTTTCCAAAGAATTTAATCTAGATTATAAAAATAACATCTCTCACTCCTTTATTTATTTATTTATTTTTTTTTAGAGAGATTAGGCTGTCACTATATCTATTG
>NW_021333601.1:0-295 GCF_001605985.2 Dendrobium catenatum
TGTTTACTAGACACTTTCTCTCAGCCCAATGAAAGTAGCCATCTTTGCTCTTTCATTTACAAGCTAAAGACTCTTCAGAACAAGCTCAAATTCAAACCCTGGGCAAACTTCAACAATATCCAATCAGAGATTGATGCCCTCTCTCAAACTCAACACCAAGTGCTCAGCCAACTTCAGATTGAACCTCTAAGCAGCAATCTTAATGAGAGTCTGAAAAAAATCAATTACAAGCTCAATTACTACCATTCTACTCTTTCTAGTTGGATGGCACAACGTGCCAAGGTTAGATGGCTTA
>NW_021333602.1:0-1308 GCF_001605985.2 Dendrobium catenatum
CCTAGTGCAGTAATAGCTAAACAACAATTCAACCTTTCGCTTAACCTCTCTTTATTCTAAGAAGTGGAATCAAAATATTTAAAAAAATAAACAAATGAAAATTGAAAATAAAAGCATGAATATTGATAAAGTGCAATTTAAAATATTAATGAAGATAATTATAAATATCACTTTACTTAAAATACACTCATTCATTAAAAAAAAAATCTTAGATGGGCTCTTATATAAGAGAGGTGATAGGCATAAAAATACAATCTACTAAAAAAAACTACCAACTTAATTTAGTGGCAAGCCAATGAACCACATTTCCATTCACAACATCAAAATATCTTGACAACATAAATATTTTTATCTACCAAATCATCACTCAAAGTGGGACCCAACCAACCATCTTCAAGGAAGCTTCCCACCAAAAACAAACACCACTTCTTTTATAAATTCCATCAAAGTCGCCCCCACAAAATTCAAAATTCCTCTCCCCCCACCATCTTTCCTATGGCTGCTCTCTTAGAGTTCATTGACCAATTCACCAACTTCTCTTCCTTTCACTTCCCTGAATTCTACTCCGATGGCCAGCCGGAGCTCGACGTTTACGACTATGCTGAAGCTGAAGATGCCCATCTCTTTGACGAATCGTGCCTCACTTTCACTGGTGAGACGGAGGCGGTAGCGGCGGCGGCGGCAGTGGTTTCGACCGGAAAAGATGGTGGTGAGCAAAGGAATGGACAGGAGAATGACGAAGTGAAGAGGAGGAAGGTAGAGGCTGAGTTTAGGATTGGATTTAGAACAAAGTCTGAGGTGGAGATATTGGATGATGGGTTCAGGTGGAGGAAGTATGGGAAGAAGGCTGTAAAGAATAGTCCAAATCCAAGGTTTGGTTACATCATTCAATTTGATTTTTTGTTTTTGTGATATCATTGCTTATAATCTTTCATAAAACATTTCTTAAGGCCAAATTTTCAGCTTATTTTTAATGGTTCAACTTTTCTTAGAAAAAGAAATAATAAAAAAAATAAAGTTTTTTAAATGAAAAATAAAAAGATTTTTATTTTGCTTGACTGAAAATTTATATTGATGTATTTTAAAAAAAAGGATTTTTATTTTTTTAATAAATGTTATAGAAAAATTAAATTTTAGAAAGAAAATTTAATAACTCAAGCCATTTCACACAAAAATTTAATGTATTATAAATTTAATGTAAGAGAAAAATCTAAAATTATTAAATTTATTTAAATTAATGTAATACATATTTTTTCAATTAGATTAGTAATTTAATTTAAAAGAAATTTAATGATTTTAAATGCATTC
>NW_021333603.1:0-512 GCF_001605985.2 Dendrobium catenatum
TTAAAGCTTAGCGTGATGTTAAAACTCTTCGTCTCCCCAACTTTGTTGAAGCGAAGGACTTTTGGAGAAACCACAATATTGACACCTTTCGGGTCATCAAAATCCACAGTGTAGGTAGTGCCAGCATCTCCAACATTTGTCACTGTTCTACTCACAGTTTTTGGTGCAGAGCTAGCACCAAGAGACACTCCTATGGAAGGATAGTTTAGTTCCTCTGCTTTGATGCTACGAATGGTAGAGCAAGTTATCTTTCCCCGAACTATGGCATTAATTTTCTTATCATCAAACAAGCCCAAGCCACAAAGGTAACGGATGTAGTCATGGGGTTGGATATCATAAATGAGACCCGGATTATTAGCTGCCTCCGGGTCGATAAGACCTGATCCTGTAGCAAACACTTTGGCTTTCTTCCCATCAGCCTGATCTGTAATAGGTTTTCCTTCATTATCAGTAGTGCGAGCCGTTGTCATGATGGCCGACTTTATTGCTGCAGCTGACCACGTAGGATGGTT
>NW_021333604.1:0-238 GCF_001605985.2 Dendrobium catenatum
GTTCTGAGCGTAGTTCCAAGTCCTTGGATCTTTGATCCAAATTTTGGCAGCCTCCTGGCATCTCCCCCGTTAAGGGGAAAAACCAAGAGGCCGCCTACCCGCCACGTCAACAAAGACGTGCACGGTTGGTGTTTGTGAGACACCACGGTGGTGATTTTTGTTTTCATCCACCATGCCAACAAAGGCGTGTATGGTTTTTTTTTTTAAAAAAAACATATTTGAAAAAGTAGTTTGTTTT
>NW_021333605.1:0-1204 GCF_001605985.2 Dendrobium catenatum
AGTCAGAGAGGAATAGTAAGGGAACGAGGTCTCACAATGACATTGTCAAAAGTAATTTGATGAGGCATGCCAAAATGATGGACAACTTGGTCTCTAAATAATTTTAATACATTGTCGCTGTTAGCCTCTTCTAAAGGGGAAACTTCTACTCACTTAGAAAAGAATCATGCGATAGTTAAAATAAATATAACTCTCTTAGAAAAAGGAAGGTCGATAGGACCCACGATATTGATCCCCCATTATTTAAAAGGTCATGATACTATAATGGAGTACAAAATAATTTGAAGGTTGAAGCATGATTGTATTATAAATTAGACGTTGATGATAATTTCTTATCAAAGTCAATACAATCTGCAATCATGGTTGGCCAAAAACCTAACCTTTTGATTTGCAATTTTATTGTGGAATCAAATTAGTGAGCTCCACACAAACTTTCATGTATCTATCTCATCATCTTACGGGCCTTATCATCATCATAGAGATAATGCAATTATATTTTGTCAAATGAGCGATTATATAAGATATTGTTTATAATAATGAATGACAATACTCGCTTTTATATTTAAGATGCTAGAGAGCAATCATAAGGGAGTTTCCCTCTGATTAATTAATCAATAAGACTTTGATGCGAATTATAAATTTATTCCACTAATGCAAACATACTAGAGGCCTTACTAATATAACATTTAGGAACTATAACTAGAGTAACACTAGGGATATTTTCAAGTGAAGTCACAACTCTTTGATGATATAAGAGAGTGTCAAGTTTTAAAACCTTATATAACACTGCAACTTTATTTATGATTAATTCGAAATCATCAAATATTTTGTTCATTTTGATCCTCATTTGGATTACCAATTCTAAACCCATAATTAGAGCATCATACTCTACTCTATTGTTACTGTGATGATCAGTCAAGCTATAAGTTGGGCTCATTCTCAAGTCAAGCCCAATTGGATTGTCAAATTTTTTTAAAAATTTCTATGCTGTAGCAACAAGTCCAAGTTGGGCTCATTGTGAAGTCAAGCCCAACTTGGATCATGGATGGGCCTTAGTTAGTGGGAGATGGGATCGTTGGTAGGGCACCTTTCGATGTCCCTCGTTCCTCTATCGTCTGCAAGCACTCTGAGGGGGTGTTTGGCATAGGATTGGATTCAATTTTAGTAGGATTTACTAAATCCTGTAAATCCGGATTTAGTAAAT
>NW_021333606.1:0-313 GCF_001605985.2 Dendrobium catenatum
GCTGTCTCCTCCAGCATGGTGTCTAAGCTTGGTCTTTCTGTCGTTCCCCACCCCAACCCCTATAAGGTAGCTTGGGTCAACACCACTGCCTTGGAGGTGAAGGAACGAAGCCACGTGCCCATCTCCTTTGCCACTTATAAGGAGAATGTCTGGTGCGATGTGTTAGTTATGAATGTTGGACAAATCCTGCTAGGTCGCCCTTGGCTTTTTGATAACGATGCCTACATTTATGGTCGTTCAAACATCTGTGTGTTTGAACATGATGGTAAAAAGATTAAGCTTTTGCCATCACAGCCTCGGGTTTCAGATGACC
>NW_021333607.1:0-461 GCF_001605985.2 Dendrobium catenatum
AGAAAAATGATACGTTCGTCCTGGACGAAAACGGTTTGTCCTAGACGAAACTCATCGTTCGTTTGGACGGACATATTTCATACAGACGATCAAATTTGTCCAAAATGTAACGACTATTCGTAATCAACACAATTTATAATGCGTCCCTTTGTACAGGCTTTTTGACTTGACCGATCGTACAGAAGAATAAAAAGTTCTTACAGATGAACTTCATATTTAAAACTGCCTTATCCACTGAACCGCTACATTCAATCGTCTCGACGTTTCAAAAGAAAAAAAATTCGTCCTAGACGATCATCTGATTGTAAAGTCGAACTAATTAAAAACTGCACTCAAAACGGTTCAAATTCTCTTAAACTGAATTTTGCACACATCGTCCAGTACGAAAAATTTCATCCCGGTCGATTTCCACAATTTTTGGATTTTTAAAATTTTATTGAAGAAATTCAAACAAAACATTC
>NW_021333608.1:0-218 GCF_001605985.2 Dendrobium catenatum
ACCAATTTGCAAACTTTCTTTCAGCATCACATCAAGTTTTAAATTAGTCAAATTAGGTATCACTACAAACTTAATCAAAAAAAATTTCCTACTTAGATAAAGTAAAAGCTTATGACCTTTCTACTTGTCTATAGATCAAATTAAAGTTCATCATATATTATAATTACAACCTTACTTCATGTATATTTTCTCCTCAACATAGTTAAGAAGCATATAAA
>NW_021333609.1:0-716 GCF_001605985.2 Dendrobium catenatum
AACTCACAAAATCATTAAGTGAAGTTGTATTTAAAGCTATTTACGATCGCATGACTTATGGTATATTTAATTACATGCTAATTAGAGAAGTTTAACATTATGATATAACCTCTATGTGTTAGTGCACATGCTTTATACATATTATTCATAAGTAGATGAAAATGGGTTGCCAAATAGTGTCTGATATTCTTAGAAAATAGAAAATTAATGATGATATGATTTATAAGCATCATCATATAGAGCTCAGATTGATTACATCTATATATCCTTAAGTGCTCCAACAATACATAGGATGAATAATTAATTTGACAATTCATCACAAATTATATGTTTTTAACCATACAAACATCAAATTTCCATGAAGGGATATATGAGAAATTTTCATACTAACAACGTATAGAAATAAAACAATTAGACTTTGGAAAACATTTATTATCATTGGCATTCCCTTCGATGATAAGTTACTAAACTTGGAATTCGGTTGATCATGAATTTAATTTTTAAAATTTTCAATTCTAATATGCATTGAGGATCGTGTCAAATAAGATAATCTTTTATGAATAATTATGTAACAAAAAAATTAAAAAAATAATAATAAAGAGCCCTGTAAGATAAATTTCAATGACGGGTTTGTGATAAGAAAAAAATGTCTTGCAACCAAATCATGAAATCATTCACATCAAGTCACTAGCAGTTGAGACACAATTGTTGTTCGT
>NW_021333610.1:0-312 GCF_001605985.2 Dendrobium catenatum
GGGTCGGGTTTGGGTCGGGTCAAAAATTGAGACCCCTAGACTATTGCGTTGCCCTTCACCAAGGGACTTCAACAACGAGCCTGGACACATCCTGCAGCTTGTGGGTATTTCATTGCCCTCACATAGGGACTTCCACACTCCTAAAAACTCCCATCGCTCTCAAGAACAAAGTGTAGAAACAAATTTTTTATTAATTCATTATTGATCTAATACAAGAGCAAGAGCCTCTATATATAGGCTTTAAAAGAAACTAAAATACAACTTTGCCCTCTGGACTTACATAAGACAAGACTCTTAAATAAGGGTAAAAAT
>NW_021333611.1:0-448 GCF_001605985.2 Dendrobium catenatum
AGTAGCTTTATAAAATAGTAAAAAAGTCATCTTAGGCATTGTTTGCACAACTTATTTGTTGTTTTGTTCTTCATACCACAATCATAGTTTCAATTTTGCCATTGCTTTTCACAGCAGTTATTAAATTTTTGCATAAGGAAGTTGCTTTCTACGATAAATATAAAAAAAAAAATTTCATAACAGGTTTATAAATACCTTTATAAATAATTTTGTTGTATTCAACCATAAAAAGGATCCTAAGGGTGACATTGGCCTTCTTCAAAAGAGAGAATTTTCTTATATGAAAACTCTCTTTATAAATTATTTTGTAAGTACATAAGCTTATGATATTTTTGTGCATGCCTCTAAATTTTGAGATATGTTTTTTCCGTTTAACTTCAAAGTTTAGTTATATCACTAAATTTAATTTGCGATAAATATGATAACAATATTAATTAATTATACACTC
>NW_021333612.1:0-1695 GCF_001605985.2 Dendrobium catenatum
TTAAAGCCTATATATAGAGGTCCTTACTCTTGTAATAAACAATGATGAATTATTAATAGCATTAGCCTTTAGGAGTTTTTCAAGGACTTGCAATTGACGGTCTTTATGTGATCAAAAGTTTCAAAAGCTTCAGCACTAGTTTTGTTAGGTAAAGGTAAGCAGTTTCTATCTAAAATGTGAGGAATAAGTTATCCATAAATAATTTCAAAAGGAGTTTTACCAGTGGAATGATTAACATAATTATTGTAAGCAAACTCAGCTTGAGACAAGACTAAATCCCATTAGGATGGTTTTTCTCCAGCAATACACCTTAATCAATTTCCTAAGCTTCGATTGACAACTTTAGTTTGCCCATCAGTTTAAGGATGATATGCACTACTAAACTGAAGAGTAGTCCCAAGTTTTGCCCAAAGAGTTCTCAAAAATCTAGTGTCTTGATCAGAAGTAAAAAAGTATGAGGAACACCGTGAAGACGAACAATTTCTTTAAAAAACATATCGGCAATGTAAGAAGAATCATAAGTTTTCTTGCAAGGAATAAAATGTGTCATTTTTCTAAAGCGATCCACCACCACAAAAACATAGTTAAATTTTCAAAAAGTAACAGACAAACCCAAAACGAAATCCATAGAAATATCCTCCCAAGGTTTGTTTGGAATAGGCAAAGGGGTGTACAAACCAGAATTTTGTGAAGTTCCCTTAAAAGCCTGACATATTTTATATTGTTTAACCAGCTTAGCAATTTGCTTCTCATATGAGGCCAAAAATATTTTTCTTGAACCAAAGAAATAATTTTAACTTGCCCAAAATGTCCACCCAAACCCCCATTATGAAGTTCTTTCACAAGTTGTTCTCTTAAAGAGTTTTTAGTTATGTAAAGTCTAGACCCCTTAAATAAAAAACCTTGTTGTATAACAAACTAAGCAGAAGGATCAGTTCCAGAAGTAAGACAAGAATCCCAAATACTCTTAAAATCAGAATCACTTGCATAAATTTCTTTCAAAAAATTAAAAGAGGTGATAGTTGGATAAACAGTTATTAACAAATGAGATCTTCTGCTTAAAGCATCAGCAACTATGTTTAAAACACCAGTTTTATGTTTGATATGAAAAGTATACTCTTGCAAAAATGAAACCCACTTGGCATGCCTTTTATTCAAATTTTTTTGAGAGCCCAAAAAACAAAGTGCTTCATGATCAGTATTCAAAACAAATTCCCTTTGAATCAAATAACATCTCCAGAATTTTAAAGCTTGAACAATAGCATAAAACTCCAAATCATAAGTAGAATATCTGGATCGAGTTTCATTCAGTTTTTCACTAAAGTAAGCAACAGGTTTTCCCTCTTGACTAAGTACAGCATCAATACCAACATGAGAAGCATCGTAATCAACTTCAAAAATGTTTTTAAAATTTAGCAAGCTAAGAATGGGAGCTTGACTCATTTTTGCCTTGATGATTTCAAAAGTTTTTCAGCTTGAGGTGTCACACAGAGAACGGAGCAGCCGGCACAAAAAACTAAGGGGCAAAGCACGGGAAAACAACCACAAAAAATCGAAGAGACAAAGGGGAAGGGGAAGATCAAGGATCACCTCATTATAAGCTACCAACTTAGCACATAAATGAACTAAACTTCAGCTCATAATGAGCTATCCATCAACTCAAGCATTAATGAGCTAAAATTAAGTAAAATTCAA
>NW_021333613.1:0-373 GCF_001605985.2 Dendrobium catenatum
TCCGTATACCTTCCCTCTTAGACTTATAGTTCCTACTATTCCAAAAAGATCCATGTGAAGAATTTCTAAAAGTTTACTGGACCTAAGATCTTTATTGGACTTAAAGAGGACTTCACTTGTTTTCCTAATTGACATGCATCACAAAGGTGGTCCTTAGTAAAGTCTAATTTTTGTATACCTCTCAGTAAGTTCTTTTAGGTAATTCTTCTAAGGTTTTTCATACTAAAATGACAAAGTCTCCTATGCTAAAGCTATGATTCATCAGAAATAGTTTTTAAACAAAAACCAGAAGGAGATTGAATAGAATTTAAATCTAGCATGTAAACATTATTTACTCTTTTTCCATTTAAAACTTCTTTTCCATTTAGGCTTA
>NW_021333614.1:0-225 GCF_001605985.2 Dendrobium catenatum
CCTCATGCCCAAGTCTGGGCAAAATCGAGGTCAACAGGAACTATGTTCCAAATCCATTAACTGCTTTCCCAAAATCCTCACCAATGTCAACAGCCAAGAACTCGCCTCCTTCACCCCTTACCACCATAACTGCCGCCATCTCCTCCCCATGGAGGAGAGCAAAAGCAACACCCTATTGCATTTCCACCACCGAATCGCTAAAGCCTCCAAAACCCCTAATGACGT
>NW_021333615.1:0-993 GCF_001605985.2 Dendrobium catenatum
CTTAGATAACGTAGACTTAAGATGCATGCCCCTTATACACAACAAACTCCTTAATACACAACAAACACTCCAAAGATGAAGTTTAATGGATGGACTACTCCGGACTGTGGGGCTACGTGTCCTCAGGAGGTCTAGTTTCTTGAGCCTGGTGGCACAACATCACGAATAAATTCAAATGGAGTGTTAAAACCTTAAAATCAATTGATTGCTAATGATTTAACCAAATAAAATCTTTAATTCAACTATATCAACTTAGTTTTTAGGATTGATTATTCCGGACTACGGGGCTACGTGTTCTAAGGAGGCCTAATTCCTCGAGTATAGTGGCACAATGCCACGGGCCAGTTGATAGCAAATTTAATTAATTTAACCCCTTAATCAATAATAAATTACCTAACTCACCTTTCTTTTAATTTCTAATAACTAAATTAACTTAACAAAATTAGTTACAACTAGGTAACCCAAGCCTACGAGGCTATTAAGTTAGCTCCAAAAAGGGAGAAATAAACCTCACGGCTTTGATGAGCAACAAAGATACTAATCAATTAAATATTAAAAATAAATTCTTAAAATCAATCTTAAAATACCAATACTTAAACTTAAACTAAAATTTCTCTTTGACCTTTAACAAACCAAATTACAAATAACTCAAGCTAATCATCCTATATAGGATATACCTAAAACCACACAGCCTACTACACACATCTAGACTTATTTGTTAGGACAAAACTTATAGTTTTAAGTTAGGCCAGTGTTTTCCTTTCTTTTTGTCTCTATGATGTGGTGCTTTACATGTGAAATATGTGTTGTTTGTTTAGTTACTTGTGTTAGCTCTCTGTGATTAGTATTTTCTTTCTATGATGTTGTGAGCAATAGACTACCCATAGGTTATGAGTGATTTTGATATTTACGATATTTTCTATAGGTGGTCGTGCTCATACAACGCTAAAGGGGGTTAAAAATAAATAAATAATAAATAACCGTTACAAGTGC
>NW_021333616.1:0-245 GCF_001605985.2 Dendrobium catenatum
CACATCTTTCATTTTTTACTACATGGCTCTAAAATTTTATATCCCATTCTACATAATACACAATTTCATATCCCATTGCATAACTCCATATTTTTGCAACATAACAATTTCTAACATTTTTTTACTAGTGGTAGTAGTAAAACTTCAAAGGATAAATTATACTTTCTTTTTTAGATAGTGAAAAGTACACCTTTATTGTTCTTAAAAATACCTCTACCTTATCATTAGATAAACATTACAACTTA
>NW_021333617.1:0-318 GCF_001605985.2 Dendrobium catenatum
CAACCATTTAATAGTCAAGGTTTGATTAATTAGGAGAAGTCATTAGCTTAATACAATGTAAAGCTATAAATACCCCATGTTTGAGGAGGATGAGATATGAAAATGAACGAAAAAGATTCTCCTTCTACTTATTTCTTTTGTCTTCTTATTTTGAGAATTTAAACACCTCAAAATGTCAAATTTTGCATCTTCTTCACCTCTAGTGAAACAACAGCCATCAAACTAATACATCTACTTCTCTCATGCCCTTTTGGAAGTTTCAAATGTAAATCATAGCGTGAAAATTTTGTGTGTAGCTGCATGATAATGAATAACATA
>NW_021333618.1:0-214 GCF_001605985.2 Dendrobium catenatum
TATATGGGTGGTTTTGAGAATAAAAGAAGAGAGTTATGTGAAGAATTTTTGGAGCCAAAACCTGCGGGTTTTCTTCTTGGAAAAGCTTGCAAGCTTGTTCCTTTTCTTTTCTTCTTGGGAAAGCTTGCAAGCTTGTCCTCACTTCGATTTCGTCTTGGGCTTTTTGTATTTCTTCTCTCCGCAAGTGTCCACCTCATATGTATCTTCTCAATGA
>NW_021333619.1:0-263 GCF_001605985.2 Dendrobium catenatum
CAATTTGAGTATTAATTTAATTAATTTGATTGATGTTTGATGTGATTGCGTATATGATTGCCTGCTTTTTTGTAGTTTTTTGGCGATTCTTGCATGTCGATTTTGATTTAGCCTGGAACCCGATCGTAGACTCTTAAGGACTCATTAAGATTTTTCTACTTAAACAAAATTAAAACATTTAAGCTCAGATAGCAACTCTAATGAATTTAAGAAGTAAGCCCGGGAACGCCGGGAGTTCGCATGCATATTCGTTGCATTTTTCT
>NW_021333620.1:0-200 GCF_001605985.2 Dendrobium catenatum
AATAGCTTGATCTTCTAGGCTGATCTCATGATCGTCCCGGACAATTAGTTCAAATTTGTACATATCATCTCGAGCATCACCCTGAATAAGAGTTGGTCGATGTTTGATCATCCAGGAATAACTAAGGTTTTTTAACTGATTGTACTGGCTTATCTTAAGATCATCTAGGATGATATGATCGAGCAATCAAATCTTAATTA
>NW_021333621.1:0-209 GCF_001605985.2 Dendrobium catenatum
CGATGCCCCATCGAAGTACATTTCCCAGAATGGTAGCATTTCATTCTCCTCGACCTGCATAATCTGCTCATCGGGCAAATCATCATTTAGCGGAGAATCAGCTGGGATTGGGTGTGCAGCGAGGAAATCTTCTAGGGCTTGTCCTTTCACCGCCTTCTGTGGCATGTACGTAATTTCAAACTGCAATAACAATACTGCCCACCTGGCTA
>NW_021333622.1:0-2167 GCF_001605985.2 Dendrobium catenatum
TAATTTCCTGGACGATTTGCTCTCTGACTTTTGCCATACTCTGATCATCCCGGGACGATCCTAGATCAGCCCGGACGATACCTACAGGAAAATTTTCTTTAACTTCTGTACAGAATCTTGAACAAAATTTGAACTGATCGTCCCAGGACGATCCATGATCGGCTTGGATGATATGTGCAAAACTGCTATTACAGAACTGATAGGCAGAGTATCAGGTTGAAGGATGCTTCTATTGTAAATGATGAAATAAATAATAATGCAAATACAGTAGATGAAATATCAACAAACAAGCTGGAAGGTTTAAAAAGTCAGGTGAAAATTCATGGATCTTCTAAAGCTGCTCTGAATTCTTTTGAAGCTGAAAAGGTTCTTATTTTACAAGCAAAATGTTTGGCAGATTAGAGAGAACCTGATGGAAATTTAGATTATGATTCTTCCATAAAAACTATTATGTTGCCAGGTAACAAATTTGAGTTACTAAACTCAGTATGTGAAGATGACATTGATGTGGATGTTCAAGTTGAATCCTTAGAAGAGGAATTGGAAGAAGGGGAAATGATGAAAGAAAAGAAGGAATTTCATAACTATAACATTGGGGCATCTGTCCAGAATGAAGCTTTGAAGGAATATGCTAATTTGGCTGAAGAAACTAGTACTCAAAGTGTTAAGAAAAACTCTTCACAAAAAATTAAACTCTCTAAGGAACTAAGGCATTTGGGCCCGCTGAATTTATCTTCAAGACAAGGCAGAAATAATTTGAACAGAAGAACGGGTGGGGGATTACCCCCATTTGTTTCCAAATGAATTCCATTAGTTTTTGGAATTGTAGGGGGGCCAACAAGAGAGAGGCCTCCCTTTATTTGAAGGACTATATTAAAAAATTAAATGTGTTTTTTGTGGGTATCATTGAAACAAAGATTGCTTCTCTTACCAAGGATGATTTTGTGAAAATCATGGGTGAAGACTGGAATTTTTTCCTACAGCTATCTAGGGAGAAATCTGGTGGAATCATCGTGATTTGGAACACAAATGTGGCTTCATTTTCTTTGATGAAGTCTTCAAACCAGTGTGTGATGAGAGAATTGGAAATCTTCAATAAAAGCAAGAGGATGGTTGCTACTATTTACGGCAGCAGGGAGTTTTAAGGCAGAAGAGAACTTTGGTGGTCTATGGATGGTATTTTTGAACATGATGCCCCTACTGTAATTGGAGGAGACTTCAATTGCATACTTTCACAAGATGAGAAGAAAGGTGGGAAGCAATTTTCTTTCTCCCATGGGCCTTTGGAAATGAAGGCTTTAATGAACAATAATGATCTACATGATATGGGTATTATTGGTGCTAAATTTACTTGGTTTAATAACAAGAGTGGTAGTGCACAAATTCTAGAAAGACTGGACAGTTGTTTGCTGAATTCTAAAGCTTTGGAGTTGATTAATCTACCATCTTTAAGGCATCTGGAAAGAATTGCTTCTGACCATTGTCCCATTATGTTGAAATTGTTTCATCAACAATTTCAAAAATCCAGAATTCGGAAGTTTGAGGATGTTTAGCAGTCTTATTCAGCGGCTACTTTAGTGGTCAAGAAGTCTTGGGCTAACCCAATAAGAGGAGATGATATGGAAGCTGTTAATAAAAAGATGTCTAGATTTCTTAAAGCCTTAATTTTTTGGAGTAAGGCAAAACATAAAAAACTGGAGGAATTAAAAGAGACTTTGAGAAAGGAGATTGAAGAATTGCAGCAGGAGGAAGCGCTTGAATTTCTATTTTCGGATAGCAAATCTTTACTTCTTAGATTGAAAGTCAAGGAATTCAATTTCACTCTTGCTAGATTGAGTACTTGGTGGAAGCAAAGAGCAAAATCTATGTGGGTGAAGGAAGGTGATGTAAACTCTTCTTTCTTTGATGTATTTGCTAATGGGAGAAGGAATGACAACTCTATAAAGTAATTGATGAATGAGGAGGGGGAGTTAACTGAGGATGCAGCGTGCATAAGGAGGAGTTTCTATCAGTGTTTTTGTAAAAAAAATGGGAGTATAGAGATTGCGATTTGAACAATTGGCCTTTGAATGTGAATGTATTGAAAATTGAAGAATGTAAAATGTTGGAATCTATTTTTACTATGGAAGGAGTGGAGAAAGTAATTGAAGAACTTGGTAATAACATT
>NW_021333623.1:0-395 GCF_001605985.2 Dendrobium catenatum
GAAATCTTACACATGGATCTATTTGGACTAGTTGGAATTGTAAGTCTAGGAGAGAAAGTATACGGATTTGTTAAAGTGGATGATTACTCAAGATTCACTTGGATTAAATTTCTATTTCATAAGAGTGAATCATTTGAGAAATTTAGAAATTTTTTGACTTGGATTCGAAAGAAATTAGGGTGTGAAATTATTTCTATACAAAGTGATCATGGAGGAGAATTTGAGAATGAGAGATTTGAAAATTTTTGTAAAGAGAAAATTATTGATCACAATTTTTCTACACCTAGAACCCCTCAACAAAATGTGGTAGCCGAAAGAAAAAATAGAATATTAATAGAAGTCGCCCGAGCAATGTTGCCAGAATACTCACTTCCTAAATATTTTTGGGCTGAGGT
>NW_021333624.1:0-316 GCF_001605985.2 Dendrobium catenatum
ACAGTACGATTGGCTCTCTGGAAAATTTTCGTCCAGATGAAATTAATTATCATACCGTACGATTGGCTCTCTGGAAAATTTTCGTCCAGATGAAATTAATTATCGTACATTACGATTGGCTCTCTAGAAAATTTTCATCCAGATGAAATTAATTATCGTACATTACGATTGGCTCTCTGGAAAATTTTCGTTCAGACGAAATTAATTATCGTACAATACGATTGGCTCTCTGGAAAAGTTTCATACCAACGAAATAATATATCGTACAGGACGATCTGTCCGCTGTAAAAAATTCGTCTAGACGAATCAATTTTCG
>NW_021333625.1:0-367 GCF_001605985.2 Dendrobium catenatum
GCCTTGAATCCGATGGTACTAAGGCGCGAGTTCGCCGGAGCAACCATGTGGAATCCCCTCTGCACTCCCTTGAGTTCCCCCCCTCACAGGTTCTTCTCCCTCTCAAACTCCACCCTTTCCTCTCTCCCTTTCAAGCTCTCTCTTCAAGTTTCCCCCATAAGAACGAAGCTATGATGGCTGCCAAAGACCTTTACAAAAGTTTCCATGCCATAGCTTAAATAAAAGCTCTCAAAACAAGATCATTAATGCAAGTTGCTGACTTTATCGTCCAGAACGATAGACATATCGTCCTGGCCGATTAGTTCAAATATGAGAAAAATCTTCCTGAATATCTCCCTGAAATGAAGCTAGACGATGTCTAATCGTC
>NW_021333626.1:0-2069 GCF_001605985.2 Dendrobium catenatum
TTTGAGAAAATGTCTTCCATTTTAGAGAAGATATAAACAGGTGCTGCTTAAAGAATATAATTGTGTGGGACTTTACTATTACTATTCCTGATGATGTTGTGGATATCCCTACTACTAAAATAAGACATGGAGTGCATCGACAACTCTTTTTTAAATGGAATGGACATCCGCCTAACTGATAGCAGAAGATGAAGAGTTGCAACTTCATCATCATGATATCTACCAACGGAAGACTAAAGCATTCCATTATAATATGAGATTCTTCCACTATGTGAGAATTGATGGAATCATATTTCATCATATTATGTCTTTATTTCATTTCTTTTTTTCTTATATTTTTGGATGCTATATAAGTTTATTTTGTATGGACCTATGATAGAAAACAACCCATGGTGGTCATGCTTTGATTTGGTGCTCTTAGGAAGTTTCACAACCGTGGTTTCCACTTGTATTGATCTAACATCTTTGGTGGTTAGTTGGGTATTTATTTTGGCATGTTTTGTTTATTGGGTGGGCTTGGCCCAGCTCTTTTTCTATGCTGGTTGTTTTTAACCATATTATTTTCCCATTTTCACTACTACTAGCTTTACCTATATTGCTATTTTTCCCCATGATGTTGTCCCATTTTCCCTGTTGTTGTTTTTCCCCATATTGTTGTCCTATTTTCCCCCATCTTGCTGACCTATTTTTTCTTGCTGCTGGCTATTAGGCTAGACCATATTATTTTTCTATACTAAGTTATATGGGTTAACTTGAGAGGCTTCTATTGGCTATTTTAACACCATAATTAAGTGAGCAATTTGTGATCATTTCTCCCCTTCTTCTCTTATATACATGGGTTATTTTGTTGCTGGAAGAGGATGGTTGTCATTAATGATGGTAAAATCACCCTAAAACCTGCAGGTTATTTAGCTATTGAGCTATCTTCTTCTACCTTACCTTTTATATTTCATCCCGATCATTTGTCTAATATTATCTTCGCAATTTTCATAAATTATTATGTATTAAAAATTATTTGACTGCTCTAGTTTTTTGGGTGATCTCGAGGCGATTCTAGGGTTCTCTTCTCCGCGCGTCTCCGATCCATCTCCTGGCTGGTTTTTTCTACTTTTTCGTGTTTTTCTTTTTCTTGGTTTTCATGTTGGTGTTTTCGTAGCTTCGTTTTGAGGTTTTTTGTGGGATTTTGTGTGGAGGGAGATGACGTCTCCAACGTCGTCCATCCCAGCTGCTTCTTCGATCCCTGTCGATAAGACACATTCTTTTAAGGATGTTTTGGAGGGTTCTTCTTCTTCTTCCGCTAGGATTCACTTTGTGCACTCTTCATTTAAGGGTTGTCCTACCCTAATGATCGAGGATTCAGTTGTTTCACAGCTTGTTGCGCCTTTTGCGTTCACGTTGGTTGGTAAATTTGTTCTTCATCGTCCTAATCTTGATGTGATCCAAAAGTTTTTTTCTTAGCCTTAAATTCTCCGGTTCCTTCAATGTTGACCCCACGTAGTGGGATAAAGGCTTGATGTTGTTGTTGTTGTTGTAAACTCTCTGGTTCCTTCAATGTTGGTTGTTGGATCCTCATCATATTGTGATACAGCTTACCAACGACTTGGATTATAGTCGCATTTTCTCTAGGAGATCGTATTATATTCAAGCGTGTCAAATGAGGTTACTCAATGGACACAAGATTTTGATGTGCAGGAGGAATCTCCTATTGCACCTGTGTGGATCTCATTCTTGAATTTATGGCTTCACTTTTTTAATTCGCAAATTCTTTTTGGATTGCCTTCGATTTTTGGCAGACCCTTACAAACTGACCAAGCTACTACCTTCCTTATCTCGACCCTCGGAGCTTGTGTCTTAGTTGAGTTAGATGTTTCTAAGAAACATCCTAATGAGATAGGGATTGGTTCAGAATTAAATGGTTATTTTTAAAATGTGGAGATTTAAATCCTACCAATTTTTTGTTCCTATTGTAAGATGCATGATCATGGGATTAATGAATGCTTTCGATTACATCCTCATCTTCGAAAGGATAAAGCTCATCTAAAGCTCTACATGAAAATGACAATCCTGTA
>NW_021333627.1:0-268 GCF_001605985.2 Dendrobium catenatum
ATTATGCTCAAATTATACCAAAAATGGATCCATGCAGAGTAAAATGAGTGTAAAAAGAAATCTGCTTAGTGAAAAAATAGATCAAGTTGAATGATGTCTTCAAATTGTCTTGTCAGAGTTGGGGTTGTTGCTAACATAAATTTGTCGGTGCTTTAAAAATGTCATTTATTTCACAATTTCACTCTTTTTGAACTAAAACATGGAGATATTTGATGAACAAATTTTCAATTAATGAAATCGGTGTACAGATTTGGAACTCTCATTTCTT
>NW_021333628.1:0-205 GCF_001605985.2 Dendrobium catenatum
GATCAGTTAAAATAAAATTAAATAAAGTATTAAATTTAAATAAAAAAATAATTTTGAATTATAAATAATTTTATAGTACGGACACCACATCCTACTAGATGATCAGCTATAAGCAGAAATCATGCTATCGAATCTAACTTACCTAAAATAGGTAAATTTAAATTTTAAAATTTAAACTAATCGCACTATACAAATTTGTTCATAC
>NW_021333629.1:0-406 GCF_001605985.2 Dendrobium catenatum
GAAAACTACAACATTTAAACTTAGTGACATCTAAAATATCACTGAATTTTCTAGGAATTTTTAGGAGCTTTTAGAACCCTTAGTTAACTAACCCTAATTAACCTGTTAAATAAGGCCATGAGACCTTCCGGAAAATACAATAAATACATTTTAGGTCAGAAAATTACCCATAATACCTCAAATTGTTCAGAATCTGATCATTGACCTTAGATAAATAGGGCTCCCTAGTGTGACTTTAGGTTGACCCTTAATTTGACCTTAGGTGGAAATTACCGTTTTGCCCCTAATAAATTATTAAAAATTATTAAAAATCCCAAATTTTCCCCAAACACTTGGGATTACTTTCCCAGGTCATCCCTGACCTTTGGGAGTGATTCCAATCAGTTTGGAGCTTGTTTGGAGCAAA
>NW_021333630.1:0-266 GCF_001605985.2 Dendrobium catenatum
CTAGGTATTCCCTACCTTAGTTTCCCAGTTAATTTGTCTATTAGGAATAAGTCTTCTATCAGCATCCTATAGACCTAAGGTTGGGTGATGTCCTTCCATAGACCCAAGGTTAGGTAATCCCGACCTTGGTTTTCCAGTTATCTTATCTATTAGGTGTAAGCCTTTTATCAGCATCCTATAGACATAAGGTTGGGTGATGCCCTTCCTTACACTCTCAAGATTCTATTAAAAAAAATTCCATTCGGTCAACGCCAATGTGTGCAGCA
>NW_021333631.1:0-321 GCF_001605985.2 Dendrobium catenatum
CATTTTTCGAGGTCAATTTTCTCGAGTTCATCTTTAGCATCTAGGTCTTCCTAACCTAGTGTAGATGTCGCTCCCATAGGATTTCTCTTAGGTGGATACCCACTGACATAGCATCGACTCGAACTTACCACTTAATTCGAATCAAAATCAATTCAATCCAATTTCAATTCAACTCCAAACAAACTCATATCAAGTTCATTCATCATTAATCAATGTCAATTGACTCATTTAATTTGATCTAATTTTTTTTATCAAATTAAAACATTATTGGTCTCAAATCAACACTTAAATATTTCTTTAATCTTAATTGTTGATTTTGAA
>NW_021333632.1:0-209 GCF_001605985.2 Dendrobium catenatum
CTGAAGTTTGGAGGCTCCATGCATTGTAGATTTGCTACAGTTTCAAATTGAAATTTAAACTAAAAATGCAAATAACTTACAATCCAACCGTTGGATTTTTGCGTTATTGGGCTCGTTGGAAAGCGGCCGTGATCCTCTACAACTCTCATGAAGACACCAAGATCTGGATCTCGTTGGATTGAAAGTTATATTTGAAACTTCTCTTTCTC
>NW_021333633.1:0-699 GCF_001605985.2 Dendrobium catenatum
TGTTCTTTGAACTTGCGATTCGTCTTATTTTTCGTCCCAACGAACCTTTGAAATAATTATTAGTACCAGACGAATTATGTTCGTACAGGACGATGATCGGGTATGAAGGAATTTCATACCAATGCACATTAAGTTTGTACGCAATAGTTTTTACACTGTTCATACGTATGAAATTCGATCATACGAGACGATTGAGTACGCATAGAATTGAAATTTTGCACTTTGGACGATTTTTTGAGTCTTTTATATAAAAGGTCCACTTTAGACTGTCTTGGGATCTTTTTGTCCATTGGTCTTCGTGAAAACTGAAGGGAGATTGAAGGAGAGAGTGAAAGAGAGTGTTTAAAAGAGAGTTCTTACTACTGGAGCGTGAAGAGTTCACTTGGTATTAAAAGGTAAGAATATTCATTTTTGAATTGTGGTTACTTCACTCTTTTCTCTTTTCCTTCTAGATTTCTCGTGAGAAGATCTTTCAAGGAGATTTTGTTCTCTACCGATACTCAAGGAGTGTGAACAGCAGGAGGTTCTCTGCCTACACTTGGAGAAATATGAAAGGACGAAAGGTTATCTACCTACACTTGGAGAGTGTGAACAGCGGGAAGGTTCTCTACCTACACTTTGAGAGTGTAAACAGCAGGAGGTACTCTGTCAACATTTGGAGAGTGTAAAAGGATGACGGTTCTCTATCGCGTCGGATAG
>NW_021333634.1:0-241 GCF_001605985.2 Dendrobium catenatum
TGATACTTGTTCTTGATCGTGACCTTGTTCAAATCTCGGTAATCCACACACATACGGAGTGTCCCATCCTTCTTCTTCACAAACAGAACAGGTGCTCCCCAAGGCGAAATACTAGAACGGACAAAACCTCTGTCAACCAACTCCTGAAGCTGAACTTTCAACTCAGAAAGTTATTTCGGTGCCATCCTGTACGGAGCTTTTGCGATAGGAGTTGTACCCGGAAAAACATCGATAGAGAACT
>NW_021333635.1:0-375 GCF_001605985.2 Dendrobium catenatum
TCTAGTTTCTCTCCTTGCCACTCTATTTATTGTTATAGCTTGTCCGTCCCATCCAAGGAATAGAGATGCTTATGAAATATCAAACTATTTTCCCGCACCTTGCTTGCTTTTTGCATCTATCATCTCTATTGTAGAAGAGTATAACAAGGTGGACGGAAAACCTGATTGCTAACCGGTAACTCTTTCTTTGAATCGACTTCGCTTCGCGCCTACGACTTCAACTTACTCCAACCATTTCCTTATGAAATGAAGGCTCACTTCCCCATTCCAATTAGTCCTTTGATCCTACTCAGCCGGCTATCGCTCTCATAGTCCTGTATTCCGAGGCCTACTACTTTGAATTCACCTACGCGATCGACTTATTGCAATTTTTGG
>NW_021333636.1:0-222 GCF_001605985.2 Dendrobium catenatum
ATAGCTAGTATGAACTAGTACGTAGTGCATATAAACTAATTCAGAGTGTATAATACTTATGAATAGTGTGTATAATGCTTGTACATATCGTGTATAAATATGTACATAAAGATTATAATACTTATATATAACATTGGGCGTAGTATAGAATGCTTGTATAATCTTATATATAATTTATATATTTTATGTATATAGTGTGTGAAATGCTCGTATATAGCATGT
>NW_021333637.1:0-257 GCF_001605985.2 Dendrobium catenatum
TGTGAGATCGATATTGCTGGCAAGAAGTGGAAATCAAATCTGATTTTGTTGCCGATTTTATCTTATGATGTGATTTTGGGCATGCGGCTGGAAGTAATTTGATTGCCCGCAAGTTTTGTTTGTGTGAGATTGACATTGCTGGCAAGAAGTGGAAATCTAGCCTGATTTTGTTGCCGATTTCTTCGTATGATGTGATTCTGGGCATGGATTGGCTGAGTCTGTATGAGGCTCAGATTGACTGTCTGAAGAAGCAAGTG
>NW_021333638.1:0-230 GCF_001605985.2 Dendrobium catenatum
ATATCATAACATCGGTATCCCTTGTGTTGGCTGGAGTAGCCTATGAAAATGCACTGCTGAGACCGCGGACATAATTTGTTAGGCGCGTATGGTTTGGTCCATGGGAAGCAAAGACATCCAAACGGGCGTAAGTGATCATATGAAGCGTGCTTGCCGTGGAGCCGAAAGTGAGGAGTTTGGTTGCGATGGCTAATGACGGAAGTCAATTAATCAGATAGTTTGCCGTTAAC
>NW_021333639.1:0-223 GCF_001605985.2 Dendrobium catenatum
CCTGGATGATGTAACCAATTTTCTTCTGATCATCCTGATTTGACCCGGCTGATTGAGCTTATTTTGTATTGATCGGCCATGATGACATTCCTATCATCCTGGACGATAATGTCGGATCTTAAAATTCTATTTAAAGGACCCAAATTTTTTCATGCAATAAGACCTTGAGTACTGCTATCTTGACCTGAGAGAGCATTGGGAGAGGGAGAGAGAGAGAGAGAGA
>NW_021333640.1:0-200 GCF_001605985.2 Dendrobium catenatum
CTAATATTAGAAATAATTACTCAATTTATTATAAATAATTTATATTTTAATAGTTGTTTAATATTGTGATTTTTATTTCAATTCACATGACAATTACTTGTATGATTTTCATGTTTTAGGTTATGGTCATGATCATTCAATTGCTTTTCTATTTTTTTGGGCAGACTGATATTATGAAGAAAGAGCAAATCAAGATTTAT
>NW_021333641.1:0-237 GCF_001605985.2 Dendrobium catenatum
CTTTCCAAAAATAGCTTTCATAAATTTGGAAAGATTTCGAATTTCAAAATACATGATTTTGAATTTGAAATCAGCCCAAAATATGTCAAATTCAAATAAGTTTTAATAAGAAAACTTTTCAAAAATAGCTTTCATAAATTAGGAAAGATTTTGAATTTCAAAATACATGATTTTGAATTTCAAAATACATGATTTTGAATTTGAAATCAGCCCAAAATATGTCCAACCAAATTAGGC
>NW_021333642.1:0-298 GCF_001605985.2 Dendrobium catenatum
CACTGTAAAATGCATGGTAATGGTTTAGATGAATGTTGCAGGTTATAACCTCACCTTCATAAGAAGAAAGATTTTTCCAAACAATTGCACGAAAATATAGTTCTTTTGGTTTCTCATGAACAAGAAATTCCTAATCTTGGAGAGGTTGAGTGCAGTATTCCTAATTTGCATGATAATATTGAGGACCCATTACATTTTTCTAGTGCTCATACTGAATAGCCTTCCACCAATGTTAATGTCCTTACTTGTTTATAGGGAGAAAATATTAACTCTACCTCTATCTTATTTATCAGTTGTG
>NW_021333643.1:0-271 GCF_001605985.2 Dendrobium catenatum
TGCATGTGCGGGCTATGTGACCTAGCATGCCACAAGATAAGCACCTAAAACCAGGAAATGGGTTTACTAACCTATGTGGGTGGTGGTGCCTCTTCCTAGAGTTATATGATGCATGCTGTGTTGGTGGTTTTCTAGGTTGGCCTGTGAGTGATGAAATTTCATTTTCTAGTTCTTTGATTCTTTCACTATACGTGTTGTTTTTATATGTCAATCCATGAACTTCTATTTTTTAACAAATGCTCATTGTGATCTACTTCTAATGCAAGTTTGT
>NW_021333644.1:0-707 GCF_001605985.2 Dendrobium catenatum
ATGCGGATCGTGCTCACCCCTTGGCGTGCGAGCACAATCTATCCCTTAAAAATAAATAACATCAGATCTTAAAACAGAACCAAGCCCGTGTTGACTACATCAACCGCCTTGACACCACCAACTCCATCGCTTCAACCCTCTTGGTGGCTCTCTTTTTGCAACAGTTCAAGTAGAAGAAGGTGTTTTTGTTGGTAGCTACAACTTTATCGTCACCATATACCTAGGCACCCCTCCCAAGTCCTTCTCAATTATTTTCGACAATGGTAGCGATCTCACTTGGACCCAATGTATACCCAGGGATAAGTATTATCCCAAAACACACCCAATATATAACTCATTCAAGTCCTCCACCTATGCAAGCATCTTCTGCTCCTTAGACTATTGTACCAAACTAAATATATATGGTTGCTCCTGGACTTACAATTATCTCTAACAGGTATGATATAGTGATGGTTCTCAAACTCAAGGCTACCTCGTTGAAGACACCTTAAAATTCTCCTCTGTTATTATTAAGAACTTCCGCTATGGCTGCGGCCATAACAACATCCTCAAAGTGTCGAAGGCAGATGTGTTATTAGGCTTTGATCGGAGGCCAGTTTCAATTATTACCAAGATAGCTTAATTGAATGACTTGGTATTCTCATATTGTCTACCATCAATCAAAGCCCAGCATAGCTTGATATCTCGCATTAAGTAATTATGTCATT
>NW_021333645.1:0-225 GCF_001605985.2 Dendrobium catenatum
GGGTTCAGACCATCAAATAAATATACGGTTGTGGGGACCGGTGTATTTATTTTAATACATTCATAATAGGCCTTCAAAGCCTATAATCAACAGAATTCACTCACAAAGGCTCAAAGCCTAGAAAACCCGATCCTCTGTCGACATCCAGACAGAGTTGACAAGGTTCAAACTACAAATGAAAATGACCTCACCCCGATGATGGCCGTGTTGAATGCAGATCTCAAC
>NW_021333646.1:0-229 GCF_001605985.2 Dendrobium catenatum
CAACCTTAAGATGACCCCTCACCCAAACCCGTATAAGATTGCTTGGATCAACTCGACTACCATAGAAATTAAGGATCGAAGTCTCATCCCCATAGAGTTTGTGGGATATCAAGAGAAGATTTGGTGTGATGTTTTGACCATGGACGTAGGTCAAATTATCCTAGGTCGCCCTTGGTTATTTGACAATGATGTTCATATCTATGGGAGAACGAACACCTGCATGTTCGAA
>NW_021333647.1:0-329 GCF_001605985.2 Dendrobium catenatum
CTGATTTTCCGTATCTGTTCTGTAAGCAAATCTGATTTTGATCTGATATGATTCTGTTCTGTTCTGATATGATCTGAATTTCTGATTTCGGTACGATTTTGATTCTGTTGATCTGATATGTCTGATCTGTTCCGTTTCTGATTTGATATGACTCTTATTTCCGTACAGTTCTGTCTGATTTGATCTGTTCCGTTCTGATCTGTCCGATTTGATATCTGTCCGATTCTGTTCTGATTTCTGTACGGATTTGGGTCTGATGTATTTGGTTTTGGATTCTGAGAATTTTGATTGGAGGTTTGTTGCTTTGCTGAGCTGTTGAGCTCACTCTT
>NW_021333648.1:0-272 GCF_001605985.2 Dendrobium catenatum
TAGAAGGATTCGGCCACCCTTCTAAATTACATTCCCTGAACTTCGACTTGAGTCTGAAAAAATCTATAATGGTTTTCTGAATTTCAGATTCATCCTCCGAATACTACCATTTCCAGATTTTATATGGCTGATCCAGTTTGAGCTACGCCTAGCATTAGCAAACGTATGAAAGAAAGAGGAATTACAATTACCTTCCTCCATCCATTTAGTTTTGGCTCTTTGCCTCCACCAAGTATTGATCCTAGCCAAAGTAATGTTGAGTTCATTAATTT
>NW_021333649.1:0-222 GCF_001605985.2 Dendrobium catenatum
GGAAGATGAGAACTGTGTCATACATGACAAAGTGCTACACCATGGGAGCCACCTCTTGGGACAAAGTGCTATGTGGTGGGAGTCACCAACTTCTAGGTGTCACCTCTAGAATCCTATATGTATGGTAGGTGATTCTAGGATAAAGATACTGACGAGGACGTCAGTTACTTAAGTGAGGGAGATTGTGAAATCTCTTATGTAAAAAAAGTTAAACTCTTAAAC
>NW_021333650.1:0-255 GCF_001605985.2 Dendrobium catenatum
GCTCATTAATTGCAAGTTGCTGACAATATCATCCAGGATGATATGGACATCGTCCTGGCCGATCAGTACAAATCCCATGAGATCGACTAGAGAATCGCCCTTAATGTAAACTGGATGATTGAAAATTGGCTTGATTGTCCAGGACGATCTCACGATCATCCAGGCCGATCAGTTCAAATTAGAGGAAAATCATCCAGAGCATCGCCCTGAATATAAGTTGTTCGATCCAGATCGTCCAGGAGTAACTAAGGTTTT
>NW_021333651.1:0-584 GCF_001605985.2 Dendrobium catenatum
TACTAGAAAATCACTTTATACAATAATTTTGAAAAAAAAAATTATTCTTTACAATAATTTTATAACCATATTTATAAAAAATTACAATCACCACAAACAGACTCTCATCAATCCAAAAAATAAGCTATACTAGTTATAATTTTAAGAAATTAATTTAAAAAGAAAAAGAAATTAAAAAAATGTAAATAAAGAACAAATATTCAACCTAAAAAAGAAGAAACTATATTATGTTTAATTTCAATGGGAAAAACAAATTTGAAAATTTTAAATAGAAATATGAAAGTTGAAAAAAATAATAATCAATTTTCGAGTTCTAATGGAATACACAGCAGAAATATCTCCTTTGTCCTGAATTAAACAAAAAAATTCAAACATTTCTAAGGCATATAAGAGAGATCTATATGAACATACAAAACCAGTCCTCTCTCTCCCCCCCTCTCTCTCTCTTTCTCAATAACTTTATGATAAAAACTTAGGTTTCATTTGGGGCAGCTTTTACTGTTTTCAAAAATAATTTTCTAGTACAAAAATTTTTAATTCAAAAAAATTTTATACTAAGAAAGCTGTCCCAAATGAAGCCTTAA
>NW_021333652.1:0-506 GCF_001605985.2 Dendrobium catenatum
ATATTTTTTAATTATCCAATATGAAGCTAAACTAACATTATCTTGTGCCTTAAGATCCCCTGAAATCCATTGGACACAGATTACGTCTTCTCACTTGAAAGAGGTTGACACAACTTCTTTGAATGATAATCTTTAATCTATATAGTCTAGAAACAAAACTCAAATCCATCAAATATTTCACCCTCAATTTTCCTTCAACCAGAACCATCGCTCTGAATGTTCCTCGTGAACCGGACTTTAATACTCGACTCCAAGAACATAAATAAAAGAACAAAAGACAAATCACAAGAACAACACAGACAAAGATTTAATGTTTTGCAAATATGAATTCTTCAACATCTATGGCCGTGTAGAATATTCTATGTAATAAGAATATTTCATATTATTTATGGGCTGCCTCTTTAAAAAATGATCCCCTACCTGCAACATGTCCTTTATGTCATTTACTTTGAACTTTGTCTTGCATTTCGTTTATCGTTTACATCTTACATTTTCTAATTTTCTAT
>NW_021333653.1:0-204 GCF_001605985.2 Dendrobium catenatum
AACATGATTTGAAAATTGGGAACTCTCAAAACCTGGGAGTTGCTCTACAAACACATCTTCTTTTATTTTCCCAATTTAAAAGGCACTCTTGACATCCATTTGAAAAAGCTTAAATCCTTTATAACAGGCAAAGGCTAATAACACTCTAATGGCTTCCAATCTAGCCACAGGGGCAAAAGTCTCCTCAAAGTCTATCCCTTCTAT
>NW_021333654.1:0-1930 GCF_001605985.2 Dendrobium catenatum
GATAAGTTATCTAAAATACAAATTAATATTTAATTTTTAATGAATTAACTACCTTAAATCCTAAATTATGTTGCCAAATAATTTTACATAATTTAACAGTTATCTTAACAATTAGTTTTCAGGATTTAACACACTCAGGGTTTACTAAATCCCTATTTAAAAATTTACTAAATCCTACTAAAGTTATATCTTACTTTTCGTTTGATAGCCTCTTCATCTTCCTTAGTTCCATTGATTGTTGATGAGGCTTTTGGCAGCATAATTGAATAAGATTTTAGCATGATTTAACCTAAATCCATCCAAATAATAAAAATGACAACTCTATTTCTCCTTGTTTTATTTTAAATCTTGGATTAAGTAAATCCAGACTGTCACACCCATGTTATCACTACGTTAAACAGTCGATACAGAATGAAACAACGATGGTTGTCAATAACTTGCATCACTCTATTAAATTTATTATAATACATGAGCTGACTGCATAACCATATTCGAAGGAAATCATAACTTAAAACATCAGTTATAAATAGAAACAATCAAATTTTCATTTTAAAAAAATTTATGATACAAAGCATCAATCTGACACCCAAAATAAGTGACTAAATCCACCCAAATAATAGAAATAACTACTCTATTTCTCCTTGTTTTATCTTAAATCTTAGATTTAGTAAATCCATACTGTTACACCCATGTCGGCACTATGTTAAATAGTCGATGCAGAATGAAACAACGATGGTTGTCAATAACTTGCATTACTCTATTAAATTTATTATAATACATGAGCTGACTGCAAAACCATATTCGAAGGAAACCATAACTTAAAACATCAGCTATAAGCAGAAACAATCAAATTTTCATTTCCAAAAATTTTATGTTACAAAGCATCAATCTGACACCCAAAATGAGTGACTAAAAATTGGCTACTAACCTCCAAAAAGTTCTCTTACATAGATTAAAATAACAAAAATATTTACAAACAGAAACTAACACTATTCTGGTCCACCCTTATCCTTCCCTTTACATGCAATAATTAGAATAATCATCTGGTGAGCAACAATGCTCAAAAATATATACATCCAATATAGTAGTAACATAAGGACATATAGAATCTCCACCTGCATCAACAAAAGAATGAAAAAATTGGGTCAATTATCATCATATAGGAATTTTGCATAATAAGTAAGAACATAACTGATGAAGATACATTACTACACATAAGATTTATGGAGAGAGTTATATAAATCTCATTATATTAAACTATTTGTATCCCATCTTGTCAAATGCAACTTTAAAAGATTTCAATTCATATTCATAATTCCCTTTCTTCAACCTTAGAAGGTGTCATGTTGAGATCTTTAAGTCTAGGACTCTAGCATATAGTCTCATGAGATTGTACTGCCTCTTGAGATTGTTCTACCTCTATCGCCCATAAGCTTAATTATCATATCGAGATCACATTGTGTAGTAGTCCAAACTCTTAACTATCGAGATATTGTTTGCTTTGGCTAAGAGTCACATGATTTTTATCCTGTTAGTGCAACTTCCAAGGAGGTCATCCATCCTAGGATTACCCTAGGATAAGCACACATAACAACAAAGTTTCTTAAATAAAATTCCAACCATCAAGCCAAAAAACACATTGATGTTTAAAGAGTTTAACTTCTTTTATTTAAGGTGTTTCACAATCTCCCCCACTCAAGTAACTAACAAACTCATCAATACCCCTATACAAAAATCATCAACTAGACATATAGGATTCTAGAGATGGCCCTTACAACTTCAAGTAGTGATTCCCGTCATGTAGTAGTTTGTCCCATATAGGGTTCAAGATGTGACTCCCGTCATGCAACCCTATACGTCTTTAAGGTTAACTTGATTAGTATAATTTAAAATATTAATTAGTAAGTAAATTAATTAAAAAATAATATTA
>NW_021333655.1:0-230 GCF_001605985.2 Dendrobium catenatum
TTTATTTTCCTTTGTGTTTAGAATTGTTATGAATCTCTGTTTGATTTGGGAAGGCTATGAAATGATTATCTGTAAAGTAAGAAATGTATTCATATTTTAAGTGATAGCAAAGAGATGATGTTTTTTGCTGTTCTTAATCATTCCCTATGTTTTTCAAGTTATCTCAACTGTAGAGCTTGGGTGAATTAAATGGTATTCTTTCTTCTATATATTTTACTTCAGCCAGCAAA
>NW_021333656.1:0-270 GCF_001605985.2 Dendrobium catenatum
TCCTTTTTTCTTTATTACACATTGGGAGCATATGGAGGTATGTTATGAATTAATTGAAATTATTTTTTTATGAAGGGATTGTCTATTTTATGCCCATGCATAGGAGAAATTATTGCATGCAGTGCAGTCACAGGCCATTCGGAGGTGAATCAGGATGTGTCACGTTATCATACATAGTTCAAATATATAGCCATCACAAGCCGCTATATATGCTGTTGTGGGGCCCACCTGTTTGTGAGATTGATGTCTCATTCGACTACAAATAAGTTT
>NW_021333657.1:0-934 GCF_001605985.2 Dendrobium catenatum
TCTAGAAAGGTTCCTAAGTGACCATGTACTTATGTATGGTAGGATTCTTCTAAAACTAATATAATTAACTTTTGATTTTAATTAATTTCTAATACATTGTATGGTAGTTAAAATCTTCAAATTAGGAATGCATAAAATTAAAAAAAGGCTTATAAAATATTTTTTTATAAGACTATGATTCCCCAAGTTCAGTACCTCATCCTCATAGGTCAGATTATCTAAATGCTGCCCATAGGTGGGGAAGTGTCTAAACAAAAAAAGAGAGGAATGCAATAATATGCATGTGACCCCAGACGACCTCCAGCTTATTCCATATATCGTTATATTTATATGTTATTTAATTCTTCAAATTTTTTAACTTTGATTATGAGTAAAAAAGTTTTATCCCTAAAGAGCCTAGCAAAATCAAGCACATACACATGCAAGACAGAAATATATAAAAACATGTCATTTCTACTATGCAAGCAAAATAAATATATCAATAAAATATCAACCATAGTAAAAAGAATATCCAAAAGTTTATGGCAAGTTCCATATAATGTACAACACATGATTTGTAGAAAAGTAATGGTGGTCAGGCTCCACCGATAATAACATGGATTCTATTCATATAGAATGACACAAGTCTTAAAAATAAGGTATTTAATCTTGATTTTCAACTTCTGGTCCTTTGGTAGATTGCTTTCCTTCAATCTTCTTATGGCTCGTCTTCAATAAGGTGCCCAATTGACAAGAAATTTCCAATAAAGATACTTTATTTTTTCTTTGGATCCCTGATATTTTATTAAAATGCCTCTTTTTATAGACTTTTACAACTCTTTACTTCAAATACATTACATTAGAAAAAAAATCTTGACTCTCCTGTAGGATTATCATAAGCAATTAAAATAAAATATCCCAAAACAGATATATATGAAAATAAAATTATTAATGC
>NW_021333658.1:0-203 GCF_001605985.2 Dendrobium catenatum
TTCACGGATAATTTTATACATTATTAACGGTATTTTAATTCAATTAAATGGGCAAATAATTGGAATAATCAAAACCATTTATAGATCACAATGTTTTCTTCGTAAACAAATAAATACATACCAAAATAAAAAAATACTATCTTTTCTTCCTAAATTTTATTTATTTTAAATTTAAGATTAAAATAAATATATCTATTATAAGT
>NW_021333659.1:0-550 GCF_001605985.2 Dendrobium catenatum
ATAATCTGGGATCATTTACTCATAAGCTTGTAAGTGGCAGCACCACAATCAAGTATAATTTCTGCAACTTGTAAAGCAAGTTTTTAATTATATATCAGAATTGCTACACTCCACACACTTATTGTTAATAGGTATTCTAGCATGTTTAGGTAGCCAACCATAGGTTAGTACACTTACGAAGCTTTAGCTCTATAGGTCAAAGCTTGCCCCCCTTCTATGAGCCCTAGAGACCATTAGGGTCATTTAGGCCTGTAGAGTAGGCAACCCAGTTGTGCCATTGGGCATCATTGTTTTCCCACACGTAGTGGGCATCGTTAGGATTTTGGCATTTTTCTAGTTTTGGGTATGATACTCCCCACATTCTGTGAGCCTTAGAGACCATTAGGGTTATTTAGGTCTGTAGAGTAGGCCACCTATTTGTGCCATTGGGCATCGTTGTTTTCCCACACGAAGTGGGCACCGATAGGATGATTTTCTGTGCGGGTATCTTGCCTGAAGGGTACCCTTAATGTGTTTATTTTTTTTTCTGTACTCTAAATGTCATGCATAC
>NW_021333660.1:0-230 GCF_001605985.2 Dendrobium catenatum
TTTAGCTCCCACAGCTAGGCGGAGAAGCCTTTACAACCAACTCCTTTTCACCAATCCCAATGCAGCAGAGAACTGACTCCTTTTATTTCCTCCTAAAGTGGGCAGAGAACCCAGACCTTTTTCTGAAGTAGACCTCCCAAGAACCTCTCAAGGACGAAGGACAAAAAACGGAGACGACGACTTGCAACCTTGCTTGGAGAAACCTTTATGAACCCTCTCACAAACTCCCC
>NW_021333661.1:0-332 GCF_001605985.2 Dendrobium catenatum
AAATGATATCATCAACATAAATTTGAACAATGTGTATCTCCATTCCACATTTCCTCAAAAATAAAGTTGTATCCACACTTCGTTTTTCAAAAGATCTTTCAAGTAAGAAGGTGCTCAACCTATCATACCAAGCCCTAGGTACCTGTTTCAATCTATATAATGTCTTTTTCAACATAAAAACTTGATTTGAATATTTACAATTTTCAAAACCTGGTGGTTGTTCTACAAAAACATCTTCTTGAATTACCCCATTTAAAAGGGTACTTTTTACCTCCATTTGAAACAATTTGAATCATCTAAAACAGGCAAAAGCTAGCAAAACCCTAATTGCT
>NW_021333662.1:0-482 GCF_001605985.2 Dendrobium catenatum
TGGGGAAATCAACCTCAAATAATGAGGTCAACAATCACGATTGTCCAGGATGAACTTGTTCAAATGACGGGATGATTGAATGTCAGTTGAATGGATAAGATCATTTTTAATATGCTTGTTCGTACGTATGAACCTTTGGTTCATTCAGACGAACACATGGCGGTTCGATTTGGGGATAGATTCAACTGTAATTAAAACGGTCATAAGTTATGATCGTCCCGGGACAAACACGTGTTCGTCTGTATGATCATTTTGGTCAAAAGTCTGTACGAAAGGATGCTTCGTAAATTGTGTGATTACGAAAAGCCATTTTATTTTGGACGCATTCATTCGTTCATACAAATTTTTTTTAAACGGGACGAATCTATTTCGTACAAGACGAATGTAAAATTTCGTCTGTACGAATAGTCTTTTTTCAAAAAATAGACGAGTTTTTGAACTCAATAGTCACACTCTCACTTCACTTTCAAATCTTTTTGTTC
>NW_021333663.1:0-688 GCF_001605985.2 Dendrobium catenatum
CTTTAACTTAGGTGCAATATGATCTACTTATAAAACTTTTTGAAATTTTTAGTATTATGTTTATGTAGGAAATTGAAGAATATTTAATAGTGAAATCATGAAGTAGATGAAGCATATTTTTAAAGCAATAGTACATAAGTACATTTATTATATTAAAAGCTATTTTGTATAAATAATTAATTAATGAATGAGGACATTTCCTTGTTAAACTTTATCAGATTATAAAATTGTAAACAGTAAAATATTATCATTTAATTATAAGACAATTCACTACCCTACCAAAAATTTTGATTTTCGCAGCATATTTTTTTACCTTTTCTGGCGGTTATAGCCGCCACTATTTTCATTGCAGCGGTTGTAGAAACGCTACATAACTGCTGTGTTTGCAATGCGCTGCAACGGCATTCCGCAGCGGTTCGAAGACTGGCGGGGAAGATTTTTACGGAAAGTATATTTTGCGGCGGTTATATCCGCTGCAGATGTACATAATTGTGCCGGTTATAACCGCGACAACATTGAGCGAAATCGACCGAATTTCAGTTTGCGGCGGTTTTCTGGATCGAAGGCAAGGTCGGCCGGGATTCGCAAGAGGAGAAAATTTTCGTCGCAGCTATCTGGGTTCGCTCCCGTTCGCGCGAGCAAGAGCGAAGAGAGGAATTAGGGCTTCGACTATCTTAAAGTCACGGGT
>NW_021333664.1:0-209 GCF_001605985.2 Dendrobium catenatum
TTGGTTTCCGGCGCACTTTCCGGCGGAATGTCATGCGCCGGTTTGGTTCGCGTTGTAAAAGAACTTCCGGCGTAAAATAATCCGTCGAAAATATTTCCGGCGGATTTCCGACGAAATTTTCGCTTGAAAAATATTTCCGTCGAAATTTTAATACGCCGGAATTCCAAAAAAAAAAAAATTCAGTGTGTAATGACCTGCCTTCCGCCGCC
>NW_021333665.1:0-241 GCF_001605985.2 Dendrobium catenatum
AGTACGATAGTGGATCGTACAATACGATAAGGAAAATGTTATTTGTCAAGGTTTTGTGTAGTGAGTGGGTGATGATCAGGAACAGCAATTTTTTTATGCATTAATGTCTATGACACCTAGTTTTGTCCTTAGAGTGCTAAAGGTATCGAATGCTAGCGGTTTCATGAATATGTCTGCTAATTGATCTTCTGTAGCGATGTGATCCAATTTTATATCTCCTTTAGCCACATGATCTCTTATG
>NW_021333666.1:0-1333 GCF_001605985.2 Dendrobium catenatum
TAATAGAATGCATACTGCATATAGAAAACTTAAGAAAATGCATGCTAGATTGAACTTATAAATACAAGAGTTACAAAAAGATCATGAAACCCTTAGGAAAGATCACACATAGATAGATAATAACCACATGAGCTTACTTGATAAATTTGATGATTTGAATTAACAAAATGAATTACGAAAGTCATCCAATGCTAAATTGGAAAAAACAAATCAAAGATTTTAGTGATGAATCTAAGAATAGAGAGCACTATCTAAAATATGATAACACTATGTTAGAAGATAAAAATTCTTTTCTTAGAGTGACAGTGAAAGCTCTTGAGAAAAATTAGATACCCTGGCACTTGAAGATTTTACTAATCCTATTTTGAGATAAAAAATTTTAAAACGTAGGTAGAGATAAATTTATTATCGGAGATTAAAAAGCCCTTTTCCTAGAGTTAAATATTTTACATGTGTGATGATTGGACATATATCATACACTTGTACTTTACATAAAAAAGCTCATTTAGTGTGGAGACCTAAGATGCAGAAACTAAGTCATATCATACATACATCTAATTTTAATTTTTTAAAAGGAGAACCCAAACTTATTTGGGTTCCTAAGTCTAATATTTGAATGTTTTATAGGTACGCTCTCATACAAGACCTAGTGAGAGTAATTGGTATCTGGACATTTGTTGCTCAAAGCATATAACTAGAGACACTACACAATTCATATCGCTAGAAGCTAGGAATGGAGGCAAGGTTAAACTAAGAGATAATAACACAAGGAAAGTGGTTGGCACATGTATGGTCAAAAACATGAATAACTTTTTTATAGAAAATATTTTATTAGTAGAAGGTTCAAAACATAATTTATTAAGTATTGGTCAGCTATGTGATAAAGGGTATAACATTAAATTTTTTTCCACTAGCTGTATATTAAGTTTAAATAGAAATAATGTTTTATATAGAACCAGGGTAAATGATGTTTATATGCTAGATTTGAACTGTACTAAAACTCCTAATACTTTTTGCTTGAAAATAATTTTTGATGAATTATGGTTATGACATAGGTTACTTTGTCACGCTAGCATGAAAAACCTTAGGAAAATTACCTAAAAGGAACTGGTAAAAGGTATACTAAAACTATTCTTTACTAAGGATCACCTTTGTGATGCATGTTAATTAGGAAAATAAGTGAAATCCTTATTTCATTCTAGTAAATATCTTAGAACTAGGCAAACCATTAGAGATTATTCATATGAATCTTTTTGGACCAATTAGCACTATAAGTCTAGGAGGGAAGGTATATGAATTTATGATAGTTGATGATTTCTCAAGATTCATGTGG
>NW_021333667.1:0-248 GCF_001605985.2 Dendrobium catenatum
TCATATCCCATCACTAAATGGGTCTTCAAGTGAATCGTCTTCTCCAATTATATCTATGAATGCCATGTCATCATCATCTTCAATATGACTCACTTTTCTCTTCCCTGTTCAATAAGAGAAAAGATCATTAGCAGATATCATCTCTGCTTCTCCTCTATCCGCTCCTGGAGTAGTCATATACTGCCCGTGCACCTCTATTATGTATAGTGGGGGAAGAGTCCTTTCCACTCTCGCTCCCAAAATAAGCA
>NW_021333668.1:0-329 GCF_001605985.2 Dendrobium catenatum
TATTTTCTATTTATTGTATTTTTACTTTATTGAGTCTAGACACAAAATGCGTAAGAGTAAGAGCAACCATGCACACACACAGGGGGAGAGTTTTTTTTTTTAACTGCAAAATGTAATTAAAATTCTTCTCTGGAGATCGTATTGTACGATTTTATTTCGTACTGTACGATCTAAGCTATGTGGATAATTCTGTGAATAGATCGTACTGTACGAATTCTTTCGTACTGTACGATATATTCAGATCCAAAACCCTAGCCGTGATTTAATTTAAGTAAGTAATTTTGCGCCGTTTGTACTGTATGAACAGGTTCGTACTGTACGATCCATTT
>NW_021333669.1:0-442 GCF_001605985.2 Dendrobium catenatum
GCACAACTAGAATTTCATTGATTTGACATACCCTTTTATGTACCTATGTGTATACAAGCTACGGTGCACTTGTGCGGGGGTATTTTGAAATAAGTGTAGTTGTGCAGGTAATTGTCATTATAATGCACACAACTTTTCACTTGAGAGCTTGTACACGCCTTCTGTCCGCTAGTACAAGTATTGCGAATCTGGTGGCGATGAGTTGTAGGTTGTAGACGCCTTCTGTCTGCTTGCATAAATGTTACAGATCCGGTGGCGGGTTGTAGCAGCTTATGGATTGAATTGTTTGTTGCTTTATACAGGTAGACTGTAGTGCACTACTTATTATTTTCTGTAGGGGCATTGTAGTGCACTAACGAATCTCCTGCTTTTGGCTCGTAGGAGCTTGTATTTTCTATACATCCTTTGCTTCTGCCTACTTACAAAGTATTGTGTATATGAT
>NW_021333670.1:0-255 GCF_001605985.2 Dendrobium catenatum
TTGTCTCGGCCGGTCCCGCGTGGACCGGCTGGACCGGACATAATGACAAGAAGGTATTATTTATTCTTTGCAACTCTTTGCAATGAAACTGAAATTATATCATTGATGTTAAATTTAAATCTAAATTACCTAAGGTAATGAAATAGTACAACAACAACAACATCAACCACTACATGGGATATTACATGAATCCTTTTTCTCCATTGTGTCATGTTAAAAATCAAATTCTCATTTAAATCTAATAAAAAAAGATCA
>NW_021333671.1:0-520 GCF_001605985.2 Dendrobium catenatum
TTGATACTACTGAACTGATACTGATACCGATACTACAAACCCATTGATACATCGATTCCTTACATTGATTCATAGTACCGATTCTTGATTGATTGATTGATTGGGTTAATTGTTTATTGAATTATCGTTTTGATTGTCGTATATGATTTTATTGTAATGAGTAATCGTATTGATTGATTTCACTTGTATTAGCCGATTGTATTGATTTGATTTCAATTGCTTTTACGACGTATTGATTTGATCGTTATTGAGATATTGAGCCAATTGATACTATTGACTGGAATAATTGATTGATACGGATCCACTGTTGTAGTATCGTTCGTGGTCGTCAATGGATTTGTTTTTAATTGCTTATTGAATTGATTCGATTGTTTTATGGATTTCCCTGCTGAGAGATATAATTGACTGGAAAGTGCTCTATTGATTGAGATGATTTCCCTATTGTAGCATTGTACGTCGTCACTATTGAACCGTTCTCGTTGTCGTAGTGTCATTGAATTGGTATATTGATATCGAGTGA
>NW_021333672.1:0-456 GCF_001605985.2 Dendrobium catenatum
AACCGTTCTAAGTTGGTTAATCGTTTGGACGAAAATTTATTCGTTTGGACGAAATTTTTACGGAGCACCGATCGTCCTGGACGATAATTTAATTCGTCTGGTCAAAAATTTTCCAGAGGACCGATCGCTATGGACGATAATTTAATTTTGTCTAGATGAAAATTTTTCAGAGACCAGATCGCCTAGAAGATTATTAATTTTGTCTGGACGAAAATTTTCCAGAGGACCAATCGCCATTGATGATAATTTAATTTCGTTTGGACGAAAATTTTACAGAGATCCAATCATCCTAGACGATTGTAAAATTCGTCCTAGACGAATAGGACTTAGAAAAATTTGTAAGCAAGTTCCTATTCGTTCCATATGCTCAATAAGAGATAACTATTTGATCGTCCTGTACGAACGGATATCGTCCAGTATGATCAGTATAAATATTTTGTGATCTCCTTATGTGTG
>NW_021333673.1:0-2614 GCF_001605985.2 Dendrobium catenatum
GAAGCTCATGGTTGCTCTCCAACCAACTCTACATCATATGCTATCAAATGGTCTAAGAAAGCTTCGGACTATATATATATATATTACCAGATTTACATTCACAAGCTCACAAAGCCAAGAGGTAACAAGATTTTGATAATCATAAGGAAGACGTACCAATGTCATAATTCCTAAAGCAAAGAATCTCTAACAACCCCCATATTCTACTTTCCAACTTCCAAAGCTCTTAAGCCTTCTCCAAAATACTTCATGAAAGAAAGAATGAAAGCATATGATTGTCTTAGCTAAGTGTCTTTCATAGAATAACTGAAGCATTTAATAATATACAAGTGTATGCCAAATCTCTACCTCATCTACTTATTCCAACTCAAAGTTTGTGTCGAATGGATTTAAGAATGCAACAAATTAGCACATGTCGATCTCCCCCACTCATGGCATGAGTCCACAAAAATAAATAAAAAGAAGGCAAATAAATTTATTACATCATTTCAGATTATCTCAAGAACATGAATGAAAGCTATTCTTCATTTTCCAAGGAGGAGGAACAAACTATCATGCTACTGGCTTCATTAATATAGCAAGAGAAAGTAATCCCATTATTCAGAGTGATGTTTGATACTCATAAGCACATTCCAACAAGCCTCTATATAAACCAACTCACCACATAAAGCCTTAATGCGAGCAAATACCTATGGCTTTCCTTTGGGGGTCTTTCATCAAACACTTGATATGCAATGTTTACAAAGTCACATAAAACAAGTTAACATGAAAATCATGACTTAAACACCTGCTCGATTGAATTTGACTAACCAATCTACACAAGGTTACTCGTGATTTATGCGATAACCATCCCAACAGTGACATGATATTGAATCTACAAGCAATGGATGGAAGAAGAGTAAGGAGCGATAGATGAAGAAACAATCATGTTCTGATCCATATACATGAGCAAAAAGAAACGTGCATGCTTCACTTATGCTCCCCTCAATACCATTCTATTAAAGTAAATATCAACGATCAGCAAAGTCTAACATATGGAACAAAAATATAATAATCATTTATGGGAATCACAACATGCTAATATTACATGAGTGCAAGTTCTGGATGAAAATCCAGACATAAAACATCAAGAAGTTTGATCTTTTCAAACTGAAATTCAAAACCCCAAAGCATCCAAATGAGGAACATGCCCATAAAAAGGAAAGAAACACATGCCTTATGTGAAATAAATTATGAAAATGTTCGGTACTCATATATAAAAAAAAAAAATCAAGAGTCATTGCCATCTCTTTTTTTTTTTAAACCAGAGAACTAGGAGAGATGCCTGATACAAATGAAAGCAACGCTCTTCGGTGGCATTTTATCAAACATTTAGTATGCAGTATCTAAGGAATAACACAAATTGCTCTTCATGTATTTAAGCCTACCACATCACAAACCTTTAGGAAAAAAAAAAGAATTCAAGTGACTGATCTTACGGGTTCAAGATAAGTGTCTCGTCCACACATTAAAACACTTGTCAAAAGAAGAGAATATGGAGATCTCACCCATTCGAAATATCACAACCAGATAAAGATTTGATGTACACTTTCTTCTCCCCATTGCATACATGTATAAGAAATATAAAGAAGAAGCAGAGGAGGGGAAGTAGGAGAAGAAGAAGAAGTAGAAGAATGGAAGAAAGAAGAAGAGGTGTGTATACTTGCTGCTATGGAAGGGAAGAAGCTCACCTTGCAGGTGATAGGACGCCGGCGGCTAGGAGCGACGGGAGCAGATTTCGCCTGGGCTGAGCACTAGAGAAGGCAGGCAGCTAGGGCGAGGCCAAATCGGAGGAGACTTCAGCCTTGTCCGGGTTCGATCAAGCAGGAGACGAGTGGAGGAGAAGAGGGCTCCGCTCCTAGCTCGTGCGAACCCTAGTAGAGACGGGGAGGGGCTCGCAAATCAGAGAGGGGCCGTCGGTCTCTTAGCCTGCTCCGAAAGAAAGAGAGACCAAGGCAGAGAAAAGGAGCGGGCGCCTGAAAATCCCGAACAAGAGAGCCATTTCCCCAAAAATTTTCTCGCCGACCCCAGGCCTTTGCCAATGCTTGGAGTAAATATCTGTTAATGCAAGGAGTGGAAGCTCGCAAAAATCATGCTCATGCCTTCAAAGCGAGTATCTTGCGTGAGTGGATCAAAGCAACGGCTAGTATTTGAATTTTGATGAAATCTCTGTCGTTGGATTGTTTTATTGATTTGGGAACAATTTCAAGTCATGAGAAAGTCAATAGAGCCTTAATTTAAATTAGATTTGAGTTGAAATCAGGCTTGACAAAATTTAATTAATGAAATTAAACCAGAATCAATGCAAACTCTTTTTGAATCGGGCTCGATGAGGCTCGATTAAATCAATTAAAGGCCCTCGAGGATGCTCGAGCTAAAATTGAGGTCAACATGAATCACATAACTCACCTTGACCTGTTGGTTGAGAGCTTATGCTTCTAACTAAGAGGTCTTGGGTTCGAGTCTTTGTGTATGCGTTGTGTGTGTGAGTTTGCCTTAAATGGCCTAAATGTCCCCAAAAAAAAAGCGAAGAAGGAATCAGAAAGAGTCCATCTGTTGGATTTGTTTGAGATTC
>NW_021333674.1:0-398 GCF_001605985.2 Dendrobium catenatum
TCATGGAATCATATGCTTGCTCCATGTCTACTTTGTATGCTACCATCCCTTTAGTTGCCTTGGAGTACCTGAACTTATGAAACATCTCTTGCGCAATAAGAATGTGGTCCGAAATGGACCTTCCTCTAATAAATGCAGCTTGCTTATCCGAGATAAGCATATGGATGACTGGTATAAGCCTATTCAAAATTACTTTTGCAGCAACTTTATAAACTGAGTTGCAAAGGCTTATAGGCCTGTAATTGGATGGCAAAAAAGGATTAGAAACCTTTGGAATGAGAACCACAAGTGTGTCTTCCAATTACAATCCATGCTCCCTTGATTGAAGAAATGATTTAAAGCCTTCACAAAGTCTTCCTTAATAATCTTCCAATAGAATTTGATGAATGAGAATGTAA
>NW_021333675.1:0-851 GCF_001605985.2 Dendrobium catenatum
GAGATGTAGATGAAGATAGTGAGTGGAGAGATAGAGCAAGACTGACAGTGAGTGAGAGGGAGAAATGAGAGAGAGTGAGTGAGTGTGTGTGTGTGTGAGAGAGAGAGAGAGAAAGAGAGAGAGAGAGGAGGATGAACAGAGAGGGAGTAGAGTGAGTTTGAGAGAGAGAGAGTGTGCGTGTGTGAGAAAGAGAGCGAGAGCGAGAGGAAGAATGATAAAGTGCCAAAGATATAGAGATAGAGATATATATTGAGAGAGAGTGGTGGGGATTGAGAGAGTTATTTTGTTTGAGAGATAGAGAGAGTGAGAGGGAGAATGGGAGGGAGAAAGTTATATAGAGAAAGAGAGACATAAAGAGAAAGCAAAAGAGTGAGCGAGAGAGAGGTATATAATAAGTGAGAAAGAGAGAGAGGCATGGGTGAGATAGTAATACCAAGATAAAGTGAGGAATGGGAGAGCAAGAGAGAAATATTATAAAGAGAATGATTGAGAGATAGAGAGATGGGGAGTGAGAAAGAGGGAGATATATTTTAAGAGAAAGGTATTGTGCATGAGAGATAAAGTGAGAGAGTGCATGGAATATAGAGATGGAGGCAAAGACAGAGTCGAGCGGTGAGAAAGAGAGAGAAAGAGAAGTGAGAGGGTAATAGAGTGAGCAAGAGAGATAAAGATGTAAATGAAGATAGAAAGTGGAGAGATAGAGTAAGAGTGGCAGTGAGTGAGAGGGAGAAATGTGTGTGTGTGTGTGTGTGTGAGAGAGAGAGAGAGAGAGAGAGAGAGAGAGAGAGAGAGAGATAGAGAGAGAGATTGAAATGGAGAGAGGAGGATGACTAGAGAGTTAGTGGAGTGAG
>NW_021333676.1:0-310 GCF_001605985.2 Dendrobium catenatum
AGAAGGAAGCATGGGATCTTCCTTCATGTGTGTGTGTGTATATATAAATAAATTTGCAAGAACATTTTTAATAAATTTTATGCATTTAAAGAAGTTATAAAAATTAGTACAACTTTTGCTTCTTTCCCAGACAAAATATGAAAAAAAAAAAGCTGAGGTTCACTTATAGTTTTTGGCTTTCCACACCATTCGGTGGTTGGAGTCATAATACTCTCTCTCTCTGTGGACATTCAATAAAATCTTATGATGAATGGTCAAAAATAATTAGTGAATATTTCTTTACTTATATAACATTTATATGGTACTTTGA
>NW_021333677.1:0-489 GCF_001605985.2 Dendrobium catenatum
ACGGTCACGCACAGTGTACGCATAACATACGCATATAGTATGCTCATCACACGCACAAGAACGCACAGTGCATGAAACATGGCAGCAAATTATACGCACGCATAAAGTACGCACAATATAAGCACTGAGAATGCAACGTATACGCATATAATACACACAAAAGACGCATTGCGTACGCACGGCCTACGCATATTTACTCGGTGTTTAAAATTTAGTTAGGTTTTATGTTTCAAATTTCAACACAAATTTATCATAAACCATGAATACAGAGAAAACACGATGGTATCACAGTATCAAACATTTAAAAAGTTTCGAGAAGCCATGCATACGCATAGAATAAGCATAAAATCGGAAGATCTTTAGAGCCTTGAACACCCACGCATAGCATAACCATAAAATACGCATTACGAAACAGAAAATATAGCATTAAGTTACCTTTTTCTTTGGGGGTTACGACATCTTAGAAGAAATTGAGTGAAGAATGCTTGA
>NW_021333678.1:0-434 GCF_001605985.2 Dendrobium catenatum
TTATGCTTTGATGAGCTTTTTGATTTGCTTGAAAAGTCATTGCATTCATCACCAACTAAGCTATCTTTGAGTCCCCCCTTAGAGGATCTTCTACCTCTCTCAGACTTCACCCATTCCTCCCTCCCATTCAAGCTCTCTCTTCAAGTTTCCCCCAAAAGAACGAAGCTACAATGGTTGCCAAAGACACTTACCAAGTGTCAGGCCATAGCTTAAATAGAAGATCTCAAAATGAGCTCATTAATATAAGTTGTCGACTTTATCGTCCTGTTCAATCAGTGCAAATTAAGCCCAATCAGCCGGGATGATTTGAGAAGATTAGAAGAAATTTGTTCATATCATCCGGGATGATAATATATCATCTGGGATGATTAGTACAAATCATGGAATATCATCCTGGACATCGCCCTGAAAAGAGCTGTCCGATGTCTAATCAT
>NW_021333679.1:0-241 GCF_001605985.2 Dendrobium catenatum
ATCTTAAGGTCTAGTATTTTCCTAAGATGTTAGGAGATCTAAACCTAGCTTATTTCCCATAGTGAATTTTTGGACCCTTAGCCTAGTTTCTAGGAGGACCCTGGACTTTCAAAAATTGGCTAATATGACTTTAACTTCAAATATCATCATCCTAAGCTCTTAAAACTGTTCAACAAACTGAAATAATTAAAATGGACCATAATCCACTAATATTTGAATTTCAACTAAAATATCCTTTTTA
>NW_021333680.1:0-458 GCF_001605985.2 Dendrobium catenatum
TGTTAATAAAATTTTCTGCAGGTGGCCACACTCATGCAGGGCAGAAAAAGAGGGGCTAATTAATTAATAATAAATAAATGCTACAGGTGCTTCAGCTGCTTAGCCCCCAAATGAAGAAGAGTGTGGCCAAGTGTGGCTTAATAATTTAAATTCAATTGCATATATATATATAACTGCGTGGGATGTTTTTTTTTTATAAATTGCTTAGGATAACCTTGCAGGTGGATTAGATTTTCCTTTCCTTTCTGTGAAATGAAATGTAATGTAAATATAATATATCAAGAGTCAATAAATGTGAAAGTGATTTTTTGAAAGTGGGATATTACATCCAATTTGGAATCCAAAGAAAGGAGAATATACCTTAAAGGATTATTCTCTTTTATTTGGAAAGCCAAATTAGGATGATTCAATATCCGAATATAAAAGAAAATACCCCTCTTAGGGATGAGTTTCTTTTC
>NW_021333681.1:0-230 GCF_001605985.2 Dendrobium catenatum
ATATCTCAATCCCAATACTTATCAAACAGGATCATCCTGGACGATTTGCCCTCTGGACAAATCTCGTCCAAACGAAGTGTATTCGTTCTTGGACGATTTGCTCTCTAGACAAATTTCGTCCCGACGGTTCGTCCAGGCTCGTACAGATTCGTCCAAACGAACCATACAGATTCTTCTAGGGCTGCAAACGAACCAAACCGAGCCGAGTATGTGAGTGTTCATGTTTGTGT
>NW_021333682.1:0-371 GCF_001605985.2 Dendrobium catenatum
CTGAAGATGTATCCTTCTCATTTATGATGGTTTTATGTAGGGGTGTCAATATTTGACACGACCTGAAAACCCGATTACCCGAACCGAAAATTCCGGGTGAGGGTCAACCCGGACTTGAAATGGGTCAGGTTCGGGTTCAACAATTTGGCCCGTTTTAAAAAATCGGGCCAAGTTCAGGTTGACCCGTTTTGACACGAAAACCCATTTTACCCGAAAACCCGAGATTGACCCGTTTTACCCGAAAGCTGAGATTAACCCATTTTTTGACCTGAAAATTAGGATTTTTTTTCACGGCCCCGGGTCATTCAGGTCGTAGTAAGATTGACTCATAATCTTAAATAAATATTAAGATTGACTCATTTACTAATGCT
>NW_021333683.1:0-474 GCF_001605985.2 Dendrobium catenatum
TTTGAGATCTCATTGTGTGCTTGGGCTCTAAGGTTTGCTAGAAACTTGTGGAGAGTTGTTCTTCCTCTCGAATCGAAGAACGTTGTATCTTTCTTTGTTTTCTTGCATCTACTAGTGAAGATCTTGCTTCGTTTCTCTTATTTCCACAGTTTGGTGCAAAAAATTCTGCTGCGAGGGTGCTGTCAAACTGCTGGGACAGCAGTTTTTCCCCTGTTTATGTGCTAATCTTGATTAGGTTTGCTTGCGAACTCAAGTATTACCTTAGGGTTACTTGCAAACTCAAGTACTTCCTATCAGAATCCTACCTAATACATCAACAGTGCGTACGAGTAAGAGCAGATATCAAAGTTTACCAATTTTCAAAATTATTTGGCTCTTGGTCAACATGTCACTATTGCAAAATGCAAAAATTGTCCTATATAGTGTAGACAAGATTATTTCAATTCTTATATTTTAAAATCTCAATTTGATTTT
>NW_021333684.1:0-224 GCF_001605985.2 Dendrobium catenatum
ATTAATTAATTAGCCCCCTTTTCATCTGCCCTGCATGTGTGTGGCCACCTGCAGAAAATTATGTTAACAACCAGATCGCTCCTAACCTATGGGTAATCTAATCGTCAATCAAATCACATCACAGAGTACAGTAAAAGTAAGAAAACAAACACACCAATAATTTTACAACCAACATGCAGTGAAAACTGAGAAAGCCCGTCACAATGTAGTAAGGAAATAAACAT
>NW_021333685.1:0-367 GCF_001605985.2 Dendrobium catenatum
GGCCGATATTTTGAACAGTGCAAATCGGTCTGGCCGATGCCTCGATCGGCCCGGACGATGCCTACAGAAAAACACCTCGAACAAATCTGGGCAAATTCTCAACTGATCGTCCCAGGACGATCATGGAGCAGATTTCTGATATTACACATGGAACTAACCCGGCACTATTCGGGTCAACCCGAACCCGGCCTATTTTTAAAAACGGGTCAGGTTTTCGGACCCAACCCGACCCGACACGAATGACCCGGGGTTGACCTAAAATTGCTAGTTTTCGATTCAAAAATCGGGTCAATATTCGATTTTTGGGTCAAAAAATGGATCAAAACGGGTTAAAAACGGGTCAATCTCGAGTTTTCGGGTCAAATAT
>NW_021333686.1:0-227 GCF_001605985.2 Dendrobium catenatum
TCGTCGTTGTAATTTCTTTTGTTTAATTTTATTTGATATATAAGAGTTTGTTCTTTCCTTTTGTTGATTTTCTAGTCCCTTTTCTTGTCCTTTGTCCATTTCGTCTTTAGAAGTCCGTCGTGTCTCTTTGTGGGCGAAGGGTATAGGCTCCCTATATCTTTTGTCCGCATCAAAGAATAAGTTATGTGAATTATTTTTGGAATAGAAACCTGCGGGTTTATTGTTTG
>NW_021333687.1:0-397 GCF_001605985.2 Dendrobium catenatum
CTAACGGTTCCAAAGCCGATACCACTTGTAGGATTATTCTTAATTTTTGCTTGCCAAAAATTTTCGTGGTATCTGGCCTGACTTTTAGTCGATCGGTATGGTACAGGATCTTTAGAGAAAGTATTTTTCACACAATCAAGGAAGTAGTCGAAAGGTAATTCCATTAATTCATTAAAATCTGCCTCCTCAAGGGTTACATCACTTTCATCCTTTGCGAAGGAGGAGCCAGGAAAGAATTTCTGGACTTTCTTTACTTCGCCGTTCAAGTTGAGGGCCACTTTAACTTCTAACCCAGAATTCCTGCCAGCTGACAGTGGGGTCAGAGAAAGCGCCTTAATCCTTCTACTGAAATTTTTGTATATTGTCAATTCAGGCTCGTCACTTTTCACCTTTACAA
>NW_021333688.1:0-2198 GCF_001605985.2 Dendrobium catenatum
TCAAAGCTTCCATTGATCTTATGGTGGACTAAAATTGGTCTCCAAAAGACTAAGGCCAAGTCTCCTACTTGGAAAGTCCTAAGGTGACACAATCTATCACAAGCTTAAATCATACGTGACTTATGTCATTTCAAATTTTGTTGAGTTCAAAGCAACTTTCTTTGAGGCCTTCATGCTCTTTTAATAGAGTTTGGCATTCTACTCGATTGTGACTCAATTTTGAAAAGTAATTTCCAGTGATGTAAAATAACCCTCTATGTGAGAACAACATTGGACCCAGCATAGAGTGTTTTTTTACAGAGTGGATCTCAAAAGAAACGATGCCTATGTTTAAGGATTCACATGTATCTCTCTAGAATGGGATTTGAGTTCTTATCAAGAATAGAAGATTCATTCTTTTTATTGAAAATTTCCTCTTAATCATTTGGACCCTGTCAGAACGACAAGTGGGAACAAATTTAAAAGTATAGTGAGAAATATAGTGACTCCAATTGACCCGAAAAAAGTTAAGGTTTTGAATTTTGTTGACCCAGATCAAATTTCATAGAAATTGAACTAGGTTCTCCCTTATAGAAATTTTGAATTAAAATCAATTTCAAAAGGGTTTATGTTGGATCGAGAAATTTAATCTTTTCAATTCTCTTAGATAGAATTTTCTATCTGATGAACTGTCTATGCAGGACAATAAATCTATATTCAAGATTTTTCAAAGTCAAGCTATTAAATATGATCGGGCTCTTTGAGATTTAAGAATTTAAAAGAATGAAGCCTCTTTCACTTTTTTTTGTAACGTGCTTTGCACACTTTTTTATTTCTTTGGAGCACTTTACGCTTCTTTTGATTTTGAATTTTTTTTTAATGCACTTTGTGCATCCTTTGAATTTTTTTTAACAAGAGGCTTCACTTTCTTTAAAACCTTAACATGATTGCTCCTTTTTTTTAATCTAGGATTATATCGCAAATATAAGAGAAGGAAATTCATTCTCTTATCCAAGGAAGAATAATCCCCAAATTGGACCCAATCTTTTGATAAGAAAATATTAACTTGACTTAGAAAATCATTGAATATATTTAGAACATGCAAGAGAAACCTATAAGATAGAAAGCTGCGAGAAGACTGAGAAGATTTTCATTTCAAAAACCAACTTAAGTTTGATACAAATTTCAATTCAAAAATCAAATTGACCCGCAAAAGCGGTGGGAGGGAAGGCCCTTTAAAGATCTAGTGGAGTCAACCACAACTCTCTCCTATTTTTGATTTAAAGTAGAGGTCATTTTTTATTAAAAAGATGTATTAACTATCTTGAAAATTCTGGCCCATTACACTTGATAAATAATATTATTTCCTTCAAAATAGCAAGTCCAGGTGGCAAGACCCTATCAATGTAAATTATATTCCACAATCTCTTAAAAGAAATAGATTATTGTGGGGTCTGCACTACCCCTAACTAGTGATACATCATCTCAATCTATGGATCTATCGCGATAGGACCCCTTTTAGAAGTTAAATTCAAATGGTGTCACTATCTGATAAGATCTCATATCCATTATTTTTCTCCTCCCTAGTTTCTAGTGATCTAACAATTATGAGAGTGGCACCCTGAGCGATTTTTGCATCTCCTCCTCTATAGATGATATAGTGGAACACGTATAATAACGTAACCACACATCATCTAGTAGAGTGGATGGGTCATAACCCTCAACTGGGGGCCTATAGTCATTATTGTTGATTTCTCAATTTAGATTTGGTAGATCTTTTCTGCGCAATAGTCAAAAGAGAAAAGTGGATATCACGCTATCATTCTCACAACCTTCCTTCCTTGAGTATGAGGAAGAGGGTGGGAGTGGATTTTCCACCAAAGAGGGGGGTATGTGAGAGGAGCAATAAACCCTCCATTAGCCTCAAATTTGACTTATTCGTAAGGCTTCTGATTCAACAATCTTTCTAGCCTTTTGAGTATATTTGATTTCCTTGAATTAAGGAAAGGTGATTTAAATCAATTGATTTTGAAATGGAATTGGAATCTTGAAATCAATTGATTTTCTTCAAATTTTAGAACTCAAAATATTGAGTTTTCACTCAACATGATGGTTCACAAAATTGATAAGAAAATCTGAAGAGTTTGACTTGACTCTCTCATTCCACCAATCGACTTGGGGTAATGTCAAAGCCTACATTTGATTGAGAAGATTTGAAT
>NW_021333689.1:0-224 GCF_001605985.2 Dendrobium catenatum
CGATCCCCTCTTAATTAATGCACCTTAATTAATGCAAATTAGGCGTGTGTATTTGCGTGTGTGTAATTGTAGCGGAGATTTATTTGGAAAGCAAATCCAAAAAGATACGATTTTGAAAATTTAACGTTAACAAACATCTAATAGCTTAAAGAAAGATTGATCTCAACTGGAAAATATTTCCTTTTTTAAAATGTAACTATATCTATCATTCAAGATAAAGAATA
>NW_021333690.1:0-204 GCF_001605985.2 Dendrobium catenatum
AGCAGAATTTTCTTGTTTCGGTAGTTTTCCGACTGATTTTTTTCGCCGGTATAAGCCACACAGGAAATGCAATGCGTTGCCATTTTTTCCATCGGAAATTATTTCCAGCTGATTTTCGACGGCTTTTTTTCTGGCAGTTTGTCATTTTGGTTGTGGCGGTGGTCAGAGCGGCGGCTTTCACAAAATAGCTGCCAGAAATTTATG
>NW_021333691.1:0-257 GCF_001605985.2 Dendrobium catenatum
TTCAAAAGCCCTTTTATTTATTGAAAATGATACGTTCATACCAGACAAAAAAAATTTGTCTTGTACGAAATTTTTAATTCGTTCTGTATGAAAAAATTTCGTATGGATTATCCAATGCATCAAAATGAAATGGCTTTTCGTAATCAATACAACTTATGAAGCATCCTTTCGTACAAACTTTTGGCCATACTTATCGTACAGACAAACACGTGTTCGTCCTGGGACGATCAGAACTTATATCATTTTAATGGCAGTTG
>NW_021333692.1:0-275 GCF_001605985.2 Dendrobium catenatum
ATATCTAAACGAAGAGACAATTCTCCCCTTTGGGGATGATTTCCTTTTCTCTTTGGATATTTAAAGCCATCCGACTCGATCTTCCAAATGGAAGAAGACTCTCCCCTTTGAGGATGCCTTATTTTTTAGAAATCAAATTGGATAAGAATATCCCAGCTCAAATATCAATTTCATAATTCTTACTAAATTTATTACAAATAAATTACATTAATTGAAAATAGAAAAATTCTAGACTCCCTGCAAGGTTATCCTAATAAAAATCCAACGCAGTTATA
>NW_021333693.1:0-309 GCF_001605985.2 Dendrobium catenatum
TAACATCAAATTGACACTTCCATGCCAACATGTTTTTTTTTTTCAACTTTTCCCCAGCACCTTTTCCTTCAGATTTAATTTTTTGACTCGATATTTTATTTTCCTTATAATTACCAAACTCTGGAACTTGATTGGTTCGTACATTGGTATCATAATGTTGCATTTCAGTCAATTGGCAATCTGTCTCATTTTAAATATATTTTATTAGATGATTTAATTAACCCAAAAATCAATTTCCCGCATAACTACTCAAATTTTAATATCCATCTTATTGGTACATAAAGTTTATATTTACGTGTTTTTTTAAAG
>NW_021333694.1:0-211 GCF_001605985.2 Dendrobium catenatum
GATGGATTTTGAAGAGAATTTATCACATCATCCAGGATGATAAAAGTATCATCTAGGCCGATGTGACTAGAGATTGAAATCAAGAGAAGAATGGTGATGTTCAGGACCCTCAAAAAATAAAACAAGAGAAAAACAGTCAAAACACAGAAAAAGAAAAACAAAAACAACAACACCAGGAAAAACGAATATTTTTGGATTTTAATTTTTCTTT
>NW_021333695.1:0-310 GCF_001605985.2 Dendrobium catenatum
CCTAAATTGATCTAGTATATCTGGAAAGCATTAATAGGTTATTGATACGATCACATCGTCCGGGATGATCGTAGGATCGGCCGGGACGATGGCTTGGACGATTTATATCGGCCAGCATCTATTCCGGGCGATGATCAGGACGATTGAAATCAGTTTTAAACTAATCGTCCGGGATGATCATGAGATTGGCCAGAACGATGTAACCAATTTTCTTCTGATTGTCCCAAATCGTCCCAGGGTAATGAGCTGAATTTGTACTGATCAGCCATGACGATATGCCTATCATCCTGGACAATAGTGTCGGCAACTT
>NW_021333696.1:0-220 GCF_001605985.2 Dendrobium catenatum
GAAGTTAAACAATCCCGTTTAAACATTCTCTTGCATGTGAAACCTCATGAATCGATTTCTAACATGTACACTAGGTTTACTCAGATAGTTACTTCATTGCATGCACTAGGAAAAGAACTTTCGAACTATGAAAAAGTTAACAAGATTTTAAGATGCTTTCCTTCGTCTTATGATGCAAAAATTACTGCAATTACTGAATCTAAGGATTTGAATACCTATT
>NW_021333697.1:0-2124 GCF_001605985.2 Dendrobium catenatum
ATTTTAAATCGTGCAAGTTTGCATTTAGGGCGATGCTCTGGCCGATCTTCTGAGTTTTATACTGATCTGCCAGGCTGATGTCCATATCAGCTGGATGATATTGTCGGCAACTTGCAATTAATGAGCTCCTTTGAAGCTCTTCTATTTAAGAGCCCTTGTTCAACTTTTTGAACAACCTTTTGGCTGCTGCCTTGACCTGAGAAGGCCTTGAGGAGAGAAAGAGAGAGAGAGGGAGAGGATATTGTGAGGGGGAGCTTGTGAGGGGGAGCTTGTGAGGGGATTCACAAGGGTTGCTTCAAGGATCGCTCTGCTTCTTCTTCGACTAGAGTTTCTCGTCTGTGGAAGGGTCGGTAGAGGTAAGGAGTCAGCATCTGGTTGTGGTTCTCGGCCAGCTTTAGGAGTAAGCAAAAGGAGATAGGTTCTCTGCCTTGCCGGGATGGCAAAAAGAGGTTCTTTGTGAGGGCTTCTCCGCCTAGCCGTGGGGCCTAAAGGAGAGTCACGTTTGTAGTGCAATATTTGGAGAGTGCCTCCAAGGAGTGGACGTAGGTCAAGTTGACCGAACCACTATAAATCTTTGTGTTATTGTTTTCTTTCTTCCTCAATTTTAATTTCCGCATTTATTTTTCTCGTGGTGTGATTTTGGTTTATGTGATTTTTATTCTTTGTGAAAAGAAATTTTTAAAATACCAATTCACCCCTTTCTTGGTTAGCTTGGGACTAAGTTCATAGGGCTTAACATCCCTAACAAACTTTCAAGTGGTATCAGAGCACTTTCTAGTGTCATCTGAGCACTTTCATGTGGTATAAGAGTGGGATTCGAAAATTTAAGTTTGAAAACTTTTTGAATTAGATTCATGGCTAAACTCTGAAATCGTAACACTACGGAAGGTTGTTCAATTACACGACCTCCCTTGTTTGGCCACTTACCTTTTGATTTTTGGAAAACCCGCATATCGACGTTTTTACAATCTACTGATTATCGCATGTGGATGCTTATCAAAGAAGGTTATTCTCCACCTTCTCGTGAAATTATTGGTGTTAAAACTGAACTTGCTTTTACTGAATGGACTTTCGACGAAAGAGATTTAGCTCAATTGAATGCAAAATGTTTGAACTATTTTTTCTGTGCTTTAAAATTTGAGGATTACATGCGTGTCTCCACTTGCAAAACTGGAAAAGAAATTTGGGATAAATTGTGTATCACCTATGAAGGCACTAATGAAGTTAAACAATGCCGTTTGAATTTTCTCTTGCATGACTACGAACTTTTTTGTATGAAACCTTATGAATCAATTTCTGACATGTATACTAGGTTTTCTCAGATAGTTACTTCACTGCATGCATTAGGAAAAGAACTTTCAAACTATGAAAAAGTAAATAAGATTTTGAGATGCTTGGCTTCGTCATATGATGCTAAAATTACTGCAATCACTGAATCTAAGGATTTGAGCACTTACTCTATTGATAACTTACTTGGCTCACTCATTGCTTACTAGCAAGGGGTGAATCAAATAAATCTTGATGCAGGTGAGAAGAAGAAGGAGAAAATAGTTGCATTGAAGGCGCACAAATCAGATTTTAAATCTTCCGGGCCTGAAAGTGATGAAGTTGCCTTCATCATAAGGTAATTAAAAAGCTTTCTAAGGAAGAAACAAAAGCATCATCAAAATTAGAGAAAAGGTAATAATCATAAACATGTTAAAGGATCTTCTGATATTATTTGTTATGAATGAAGGAAACCAGGATATGTGAGAACTGATTGCCCAACACTTCAAGATAACTCAAGCAAAGAAAAGGAAAAAGGTGAGGAGAAACCTAAGTCAAGGAAGGACAATAAGAGAGTCCAAAAGGCGTTCTAGACAGAATCTGGTACTGACTCCTCTGAGACTGAACCAGAGAAGAGACTACAAACCTGTGCTTAATGGGGAAAGATCATCTTGAGCAAAGTGACGAGGAAGAGGTATGTAAACAAACCTATGATGAATTGTTTGAGATATGTGAGAAAATACATGCATCATACAAAAAACTCAAGAAAACTCTTGCAAGCCTAAAATTAGAACTTTCGAATTTACAAAAAGAGCATGACATTTTTCTCAAAGATCATGCAACGATCAATTCAAATCA
>NW_021333698.1:0-223 GCF_001605985.2 Dendrobium catenatum
TTTTGTCTGATTTTAAATCAAACAATAAAATATGAACTAATATTTTCCTCTGAGCAAGAGTGGAGTGCACAAAGCTGTAAAATATTGTTGTCAAGGAATGGAGATATTATTCTTTGCAGAGATCAGATGCAGAACGTTATCCCAAGGTCAATCAGAATGCGCCACGTCAACATTACCGAACTGTGATACCAAGTGCATAATGACATGACACATTCTGGTGTAT
>NW_021333699.1:0-208 GCF_001605985.2 Dendrobium catenatum
AGGGAAGAGTGGTTTTCGTCAGGGATGTCCATTATCACCTTTTCTTTTTATCCTTTGTTCCCAATTGATTTCTAATGCTTTTAATCAGTAAGGAAGGATTTAGGCATTAAAGTGGCTTCTTCTTGTAATGTTATTTCTCATTTGCTTTATGCAGATGATATCCTTATTTTATCTAAAGCTAAGATCAGTAGTATCAAGGAGATGAAGA
>NW_021333700.1:0-271 GCF_001605985.2 Dendrobium catenatum
GGTACTTCAGTGCACCGCATGCACACACGATGGTGTTGATTAATGCAGTGTATAAAAACGCTGACGAAGGAAGCGATTAGCGAAGAAGTCTTCAGTCAATTCAATACGAGACGCTTGTGAATGAATGGAAGAAAATGGTTACCTTCACAACAAGCAAGCTCCCTCTGAAGTCCAGAGCCTCCCATCGTTGTCGTTACTTTCGATTCGGATTCAACAAAAGAACGACGAGCATGGGAATCGAAGGAGGCAAATAAGGGTGAAAAAGTTTTTT
>NW_021333701.1:0-393 GCF_001605985.2 Dendrobium catenatum
AAAGGAATCAAGGATATAGATGTTTTCCAATGATGAGGAAAAAAAAGAACATTAGATGATGTGCTATGAATGCAAGCATAATATACCTACATGAAGTTCCAAGACCTGCCTGTTTAAACATATACAATGGAAACTATTGATGCTACATGCAATAAATATGAAATCTCAAAAGATAGTTTGAAGACTACAATACAACTCAATACAAGAAGCCTCACCTCCCCATTTATGCAAATCAGAATATCACCAGGCTCCATTTTTTTGTATGCAGGACCACCCGGCACCTACAATATATCTTCATTGTAGAAGAATATGTAGTAGATCAAGAATATCTATAAAAAGCATTAAACAAACACAATTAAATCAAATATCTTCTACTTACCACGGAATCAACAA
>NW_021333702.1:0-524 GCF_001605985.2 Dendrobium catenatum
CTAATTTGGACACTAGACCACAGTCGTCCGAACCTAATTAATGCAGTGCAAGGTATGGACTTACCCCGGCCTGGATTGGGAAGCCAGCTAATCACCTAGTCGATTTAAAAGAGATGAGTCCGGTCTTTTATGAAAGAGTGGTAGGGACATTTTATTTAAAGTTTTGGAGAGTTGGGGCCGATATCTATAGATTTTCCTAATTTGCCCCTTTGACTTATGTCAGGTGCAAAAATGCTAAGTACTAATGCAATTAAATATCAACTCTTTAGATTTGTTTCTAATGCAATGCATGCTGGTTAACAACTCCAAATCAAATATGCTTGAATTTTTAAAAAAAGGCTTAGAAAATATTTTTTAGAAGACTGGACTTCCCCAGGTCTAGCACCTCGTCCTCATAGGTCAGACTATCTGGACTCTACCCGCAGGCGGGGAAAGGTCTAAATGAAGGAGAGAGTAATGTAAAAATATGCATGCGACCCCGGGGTCTATCCTCGGCTAATTCTCTAGATTCGTTATCTTTCTAT
>NW_021333703.1:0-250 GCF_001605985.2 Dendrobium catenatum
CTGCTGTAAGTTGCTGTCCCGAGTCTTCCAGCAGTAGTTAGGAGCTTTAGGAGCCAGATTTCAGCAAGTATAGGTGCTGTCCAACCTTCTAAACCCGCCCCCAACACTTAGCCAACCTGCTTCATTGTATTAGGTTGCTGTCCTTAGGATTCCAGCAGCATATAGAGGTATTAGGAGCATCCTACCGCGGCATCTAGGTGTTTTCCTCCACCCCAAAACCTATCCTAAACACCTAGGCTTCTTCACCAAC
>NW_021333704.1:0-335 GCF_001605985.2 Dendrobium catenatum
GCAAATATATATATATATATATTTATTATTGTAACTCCCACCATGTAATGCACTAAATATGATGTACATTTGTTACATCAAGCCAAGGCCTTCTCCCAAGGAATGGCCTCATTTATAATCGACTACAAATACTAGTGGATTCATTCAAACTGGATCAGGCCCCATGGTTTTGAAAGTTTGTTAGGGATGTTAAGCCCTATAGAACTGGCCCAAGCAAACCAATAGGGGGGGGGTGAATTGGTATTTTAAAAACTCTTTTCATAAAGAATAAAAATTACATAAACCAAATCACACCACAAAAAAATAAATGCGGAATTAAAAGTGCGGAAGCAAGA
>NW_021333705.1:0-820 GCF_001605985.2 Dendrobium catenatum
TTACAAAATAGTTGCTAAAATACTCTCTAATAGATTGAAAAAAGTTATTCACAAGATTGTCTCGGTGGATCAAGCGGCTTTTGTCAGAGGTCGTTCTTTGTCTGATCATGTTCTTCTGGCCCAGGAGGTTTTTAACAGGTTCAGATGGTCTAAGTGTAATAAGGGGTTGTTGGCTATTAAATTAGACATGGAGCAGGCTTACGATGGCATGGGGTGGATGACATTGAGGCAAGTTCTCTTCCATTTCAATTTTCCAGTCAAATTTATTGAACTTCTGTTGCAGTGTGTTCTTAAACCCAATTTCTGCATTTTGATCAATGGGAAAAAGACTAGTTGGATTGAAGGAAAAAGTGGATTTAGGCAAGGTTGCCCTTTATCCCCATTTTTATTCATCTTATGTTCCCAAATTTTCTCTGATACATTAAATGGAAGGATAGGTAATGGAGTTTCTGTTTCTCAACTTGCTCCAAAGGTGTCTCATTTATTTTATGCGGATGACATGTTATTATTCTCTGAGGCCAACTTAAAGGATGTGAGGGAATTGAAAAGGATTATATCTAATTACTGTGAGTGGACGGGTCAGAGGGTGAATGAATCCAAATCCATGATTGTCTTTGGAAAACATACAAGAAAAAGTGTTAAAAAGGCTGTGGTCAAAGTTCTGAATTATAAGCAAGTTAAAGAGTTCAGCTACTTAGGAGTTAAAATGGCCTTAAGAAGATTGAGAACGGTGGAATTCCAGAGTTTACTGGATGCAGCTACCACCAAGTTGCATACATGGGGGAAGAGATGTATTTCCTTAGAAGGTCGTTTGGTTCTT
>NW_021333706.1:0-314 GCF_001605985.2 Dendrobium catenatum
TTTGTTCGTCCGATCTTCGATTCCTGAAAAGTTAGAAATAACAGGCAATCCAAGAGAATCAATAGTGTTTGTCAATCATGAAACGTAAGTCATGAAAATAGATTTGCAATAATTGGTTTATAAGACCTACTTTTTGTTGTGCATTTATTTACTTGGTATAATCAGAGAGGAGGCAATCCTATTCATATCATATTAGATAGGGTATTGGCTTATGACTTCTGGCTTGAACTTTGTCCCTCTTTCTATTATAAAGTGGCTATTCCTTTGGGCTTATACCCCTATCCTTTGGTGTTGATCAGCAGTCCCATTTCCAT
>NW_021333707.1:0-281 GCF_001605985.2 Dendrobium catenatum
TGCAGATGATGCAGAGAACTGCCGCTGTTGGTGCCATACCCAATCCTCCTGCAGATCCTCCAAATTTCCAAATGCCTCAAGTTTCAGGAGTACGAGGTATTCCTGAAGATGGCCATGAGGCTCATAATGTAATCCGTCAGCCCACCCCACAAAATGTTGCAAGTACTTCCGAACCAGTAACTGCTGCACAATTGGAAGGAATCATCACAGAAAAGATCAGGGCTATTATAGCCGTCGATCAAGTAGAAAAGTTGGTGGGCAAAGGTCGTCCGTACCCTGCT
>NW_021333708.1:0-356 GCF_001605985.2 Dendrobium catenatum
GGGCTTAATGAAAAAGAAGTTCCAGCGGCCATTGATTATTGAGGCTCGAAGAACTCCTCCAAGAGGTAGATTATCATCTGCTGTGATCGTTGAAAGAAGAGATTACCTACAACAGGCTCCACGCGGTGAGCATCGGGGCGTGACACCTGAATCTTATATTCGGGGATACGTCGCCGAAAGGTCCCGGTGGAAGGGAAAACAAGTTTGGAGGCCGAAGCCTCGAAAAGAAAATATCTTTGAAGAAATGATTAGTTTGGGTGTGACATCCGGAGCAGCCTCCCGGAAATCCGCCCCTGCTAACAGAACTCGTCAGAAATGGGTCCAAAAGAAGGCCCATAATGACGACAATTATAACG
>NW_021333709.1:0-476 GCF_001605985.2 Dendrobium catenatum
CACTGCAACCATAAAAAAGTCAAAACCCTAACCAGAGGCTCTCAGCCAAACTAGGGTTCCTACTAACCTAATTTTGGCTATGCTCCTTCCATCACCCTTTAAAACTTTTGACAGTTCACCAAAAACTAACTTCCACATGCCCACCTAGCATTCTCAAGTCGCTACATATCCCATTAGCCTTCATCGATAATTCCATAAATCTAAACCAGGCCAACCAGCCAAGCAAGACCTTCCTAGACCTAGTCTTAAAGCACCTCCACCAAAAGGCCCTTAATCCTATTAGAACGATTCACTGCTCCAGAATACATCTAAACACATAATAATAACCATTCCAAGTGCACCTAAGACCTATTTGCCCTCCATTCTATAGCACTAATTTCCAAAACCTAAATGAAGAGCTGTGACCACCCCCTTGATCCACCACCTCAAATAACCCTCCCTCACTACTCTAAATGTTATTACCACATTGAAGAAAC
>NW_021333710.1:0-218 GCF_001605985.2 Dendrobium catenatum
GTGTGCGAACTGAATATCCGTGCAACGCTAAGACGTAGGATCATAACTCTATTGCCGCATATATTCTAGCCCAGAACAAATCTATTCTTCTTAAAATTATGATTAGAATTTTATCCTCTATTTTTTTAAAACACTTTTTAGTTTTGGCATACATATAGTAGAACTATTTTGTCTTAAATATTAGTTTTCTATGTTTTATTGTATTATTTTCTTAGTAT
>NW_021333711.1:0-248 GCF_001605985.2 Dendrobium catenatum
AAAAACTAAAACACTTAAACATAGTAACATTACCCCATTTAGATTAGGAGTTTGTAGGTCTTGAAGTCAATTAGGACCTAAGTGCAAGTAATCCTAAGTTAACTCTTAATTAGGCCTAAAATTTAAAAAATTCATAATCAATTCAAATAAAATCCAAAAATTATAAATAAAATATCAAAATGCTCAAAATCATACCCTTATTCCAGAAATAATGAAATCCTTATGATTAAACCCTTAACCCTTAATTT
>NW_021333712.1:0-202 GCF_001605985.2 Dendrobium catenatum
ATCTATCGTTCAATCTCACTTACTTCTTGTCAATACGGCAGCGTCTGTATCAATATCCATAAAAAGAACCATCCATTGACGACCACGAACGATGCTACAACAGTGAAACCGTATCAATCCATTCTTCCGGTCAATAGTATCAATCGGCTCAATATCTCAATAAACGATCAAATCAATACATTGTAAGAGCAATTGAAATCAA
>NW_021333713.1:0-250 GCF_001605985.2 Dendrobium catenatum
TGACATGGATGGATTCCTCAACAACTAAAGTTCTTTTAATTAAATATTCTACAAACCATACCAATTAAGAAATATCCTAAAAATACTACTTCATCTGCCTGTAAATCTATTTTTCCTAAAAAAGATTTTTATTATTTAAAATAAAGCACTTACATCCAAATACATGTAGAGTAGACAGATTAGGTTTTTTAACATTAAGTAATTCATAAGGTGTCTTATTCAACTTTGATCTTATGTTTATCTTATTTAG
>NW_021333714.1:0-331 GCF_001605985.2 Dendrobium catenatum
AAAAGAAGAAAATAACTTTGGAGCCGCGAACCTTGGACCCTTCCAAAGGTTGACGGGTATTGCGATTGCCAACACCTTGGGTCTTCCTTCTTCTCTCAAACACTCAACATTGAGGGAGACAGAGAAATCTAAATTTTCATTAATCAATCATCATTCTAAAATACAAGAGAACTAGCCTATAAATAAGCCTCATGAAAAGAAAAGAAATAATAACTAAAATGTACTTTGGGCTACAACACCACATGACCACCCTTAGGGGTAAAATGGGAAAAATAGAAATATAAAATAAACTAGTACAATAGACACATAAAAAAAAAAAAAACTCCAGATC
>NW_021333715.1:0-276 GCF_001605985.2 Dendrobium catenatum
CTTCAAGAACTCAAGGGTCCACCGATGATAATGAGCCATGTCAACCTTACAAATCTTGTAAATACCTAAGACTTGATTTATCAGTAGTTGAGAGACACCGAAGATTTGAAGATTTTGAATTTTGACGTCTATTGTGATATCTAAGCTAATTATTATAGCTTCATACTCAGCTTCATTATTGGTTCGAGGTTCAATCAAAATCAATGAAAAGTTCATTATACATCCTTCAGGTGGTATGAGAACAAGACCATTATTGGCTTGGGCTCTTGTAATATT
>NW_021333716.1:0-267 GCF_001605985.2 Dendrobium catenatum
CGCTCCTTCGACCACGTTACCTTTGCCTGTCCGATCGAAAGTTGCATCATTTCCATCGGAAGTAAGGACGGGAGCTCACAATTTCTTAAGGTAAATTTATCCCTTTCTTACGCTTGTTCGGCCAAATCCAGATTTGTAAATCTCTCTTCTTCTCTGTTGACGCAGAAGCAATCTTCTGAAGGTAAATCCCTGCTTATAGAAATTGTATTAAAAAATGAGACCAAATATTTAAATGCAATCTACTCATATCCAATCAAACTTTAAATT
>NW_021333717.1:0-2221 GCF_001605985.2 Dendrobium catenatum
ATGAGCCTAAACTTAATCAAAATTTCAAATAACGACTGGCCATGAACAGATAATCATTCAAAACACAGGAGGGAAATCCTATTTAGGGAATGAAAACTCACCCGAACGTTCTCTGCGAGATGTTTAGGATCGGGAAACCCAGAGTCACTGTCACTACTATACCGCGACTCAAGGCTGCCACTTCCATCCTCTAAGAAATCGCTAACCATCACCGCCAGGTCGTGCTCACTCTCGTGGCTAAAACCTCCGATCTGTCCCACGAACTCACCGCCCTCCCCTCCAGCAAACCTCAGCAAAAAGTCCCCGGCCCGAGCACAGACCCGACAATCGCCATCCCCCTCTCCATTCCGAACGCCACCGATGCTCCTCCTATCCAACCTCCATGAACCTAGCTTTATCGGGCGGCTCCTCGAGAAAGCCAGCAGCGACCGCGCGTTTCTCACCTGAGCCTCGTGCTCTTCCCTTAATAGCATGAGGTAGCCTGAATTCCCCGATCAACCTGACTATTCCGTCAAAAAACCAAAATATCAAACGAAACGCTTCTAATTCCAGAAAAAATTGAACTCAAGTCAAAGAAATCGAAACAAATTTTCAAAACAAGAAAAACCAATTAATGATTATCGAAAGCCTACCTTATTTGAAATTGAACAGATTGATCGCCGGAAATTCAGAGACTCGAAGTCGGCGAGAGCGCCTCAACCAAACTGCAACAATAATGGATTACAGGAGAAGCCGATGAACTGAAGACTCTATATAGACTCCATTCCCGTTTCTAAATTACATAAATGCCCCCGAGAGTTTTGATATGCTCTTCTTTCCGGCGTGGTCCACTTGATAAAGAGAGTGGTCCCCTCCCTTCAATGCGTGAAAAAGATAAAGGATTTTTAAATAATCTGATCATGGCCGTTCATAGCACATCATGGACATTTTTGAAGGCCACGTTACCATCTTTGATTTTTAAAGTTATTTATTTATTTATTTTTTAGTTTGGGGTGGGAAATCCGTGAGCTGGAGACGGGCAGGTAGGAGCGGCGCTGGGCTGATCTCAGCCGTCTGATGTATATTTTTTTTATATACGGGAGCGTTATTTTGGATTTGAAAAGCTGTTTCAATTAATCAACTTTTAAAAAGATCAAATTTAAACTATTAAAATCGATTTTATTTTTCAAATATTACAAATAATATATAAAAAATAAATAGGACTACATATTCGTTAAATGAAAGTATTATATTAAATTTTAATATTTAATTACAGGTTTAATAAAAAATGATATATATAGAACAAATTTTAGTTCTCTCCTTAATTTGTTGGTTGGGAGTTTAGTTCTAAATTGTAAAAGTCCAAATTCTTAATTATCGAGATATTGTTCATTTTGATTTAAGAGCCTCATGATTTTGTCATTTTGATGTAACTTTTCAGTAGGTCACTCATTCCATAATTATCCTAGAATGAGCACATTTAAGTACTAAGGTTTGGAGGCGTTTGATGGTGTGATCTAGATGGATGGGTGCCTTGGTTCACCTGGGATTGTGGATGTCTCTAGTGTTGTGGTTGTTGTTCCTCCCCTCTTGGGATTTACGATGGTTGCTGACAATATTTTTGTTGATTGTTTGGATGCTTTTGTCATTATTCCCTCTATTGTGGGGAGTGATTATGATGATTTGGTTGATTTTTCTGTGGGGCTTATTTCACATAATGTTTTTAAGTCAAGGATTTTGTCGCAAGCAGGGGAGTCCTGTTTGAGACAAATTGATTGATTGGATGACTCGATAGATTCTTCGTGTGATTTGGATGATGAATTGAAGGATAAAGTTGGGGCCTTACAAGGCTGGTATAGTTTGGATATCTCTAGGGCTTTGGGTCCTCCTTTCTCTCGTGGTGGAAAACATCGTCATTGTAAATCTAGGAGATAGGATTCTTCCAGGTTAATGTGTTTGATCCACGTTGAGTTGATGCTGTTTGGTTATGAGTTTTACTTAGGCGTCTGCTGCTGTTTGACTCAATCTGTTGTTTCATCTTTTTTGGTGGCTTTGTTGGCTCGTTGACTTTGTCTTATTCCTTGTTTTTTTTCTATGAGTTTTATTGTTGATACATCATCAAAAAATTATGTGGATCGAGCACGAATCTCGAGGCAAAATCAAATTGGAAACTTCAAAACTTAAATCGTAGACCATCTGAATTCCGATTTCAGCAAACTTATAGTCGAACTGAGCGTCTTGG
>NW_021333718.1:0-370 GCF_001605985.2 Dendrobium catenatum
GATCCTCTAAGGATGTGCGGTTTACTCTAAGTTGTACGCCAAAGCCTTGCTTGATGACGTCAACCTGTATGAAAGAAGTTAAAAGAATCTATAAGAGATATAAGACCTATCCGAGGTTGTGAGTCAGAGCCCTGCTCGATGACGTTAACCTGTGTTGAAGAGGTTGGGAGAATCCACCAAGGATGTAAGAACTATCCGAGGTTGTGTGTCAGAGCCCAGCTCGATGACGTTAACCTATGTGGAAGAGGTCGGGAGAATCCACCAAGGATGTAAGACCTATCCGAGGTTATGTGTCAGAGCCTTGCTCGATGACTTTAACCTGTGTGGAAGAGATCGGGAGAATCCACCAAGGATGTAAGACCTATCCGAG
>NW_021333719.1:0-428 GCF_001605985.2 Dendrobium catenatum
AACTAAATTAAAATACCCACAGAATAACCTTATAAGGACACCTCACATGCAAATCACAAAAATAGAGAATGGTGCTCAAAGGAAAAATCAAACAAGTGTTTCGTCATAAAAATTATGATCCAGCTCAAGCCATCGTGCCTCCGGCAAATACCAACAAACAGGGCACAATAACATCTTACACTCACAATATTTGCAGAAGAAAGATATAAGTGGAAGGGAAATCGTGAAGATAAGATTAGATATAAGATCGAGACGACGAAATAGAAAAAATTTGGTAGAAGAAGTTAGTTTTTAAGCTAAATAAACCGCTTGTTTTAATGCTATTGCACCAGCAACTATGCCAACTAACCTCTTCCATCAACAAAACAGCCTATTTATAAAATAGAAGAAGGGGGGAAATTATCATAAATTGCTCACTTAATTATGCC
>NW_021333720.1:0-269 GCF_001605985.2 Dendrobium catenatum
TGGGAAGCTAACCGGCAATTGTTGTATTATCATTGGCGTCCCCCTCCTCCTGGTTGGATTAAAATCAATATTGACGGTACTTTAAAAAAGAACAATATGGCTGGAATAGGTGGGGTTAGAAGAGATAACAAGGGGAGATTTCTATTGGCTTTTGGTAACACATTACAGCATTAGGATGCGGTTCAAACTGAACTATGAGCTGTGTTGTTTTAAAGAATGTGATGAAGGAGTAGATGTTTGAAGCACTTGGAGTCATTATTGAGGGAGAC
>NW_021333721.1:0-216 GCF_001605985.2 Dendrobium catenatum
GTCCTAGACGATATAAACAAATTTCCTTCTAATCATCCTGGCTGATTGAGCTAAATTTATACTGATCGTACATGAAGATAAAAGGATTCATGTAGCCGACCCCACGTAGTGGGATAAAGGCTTGATGTTGTTGTTGTTGTTGTACATGAAGATATTCATATCATCCTGGACGATAAAGACAATTTCTTGCAATTAAGAGCTATTCTGAAGCTCTTC
>NW_021333722.1:0-255 GCF_001605985.2 Dendrobium catenatum
TTCTTGAATGTTGGATAGGATTCTTAGATATGCATATTGCGCTAATGTTGTCACAAAAAATTGAGATAGTGCTTACCGGAACTCCTAAATCTAATACTTGTTGTTTCAACCAAAGAACTTGGGCCACACACCTTCCAAGAGCAATGTACTCCGCTTCAGCAGTAGAAAGTGCAACTGAGTTTTGCTTCCTGCTAGACCAAGAGACCAAAGACTGTCAAATGAATTGACAAGTTCCTGAAGTGCTTTTCCTGTCCA
>NW_021333723.1:0-286 GCF_001605985.2 Dendrobium catenatum
CTTAAATGTTGGTTTAGTAATTCTAAAGGCCACATTCGCAACCTAATTCCTTCCCTCATTATGTGGTTTCTTTGGTTGGAAAAATAACTCCCTTTTCAATGGTGTTAGGATGTGCCACCATAATCTCATTCAGAAAGTTAAACATAAGGTTGTTGTTATTTTGGCTATCAATTTGATCTATATTAAAAATTTTAAAAACTTCTACTTTGTGTTTAATGTCTTAGTGTATAATAGGGAAAGTGTTCCTTCTGTTGTTCATACTATTCATTGGAACAAGCCCCCTAGT
>NW_021333724.1:0-256 GCF_001605985.2 Dendrobium catenatum
GATCGTAGCCGTTGATCTTCGATGTCCTCATCAGAAACCTTCCTAAACAATTAAACATGATTTAAGAAACTTTTTAAACAATTAAATACATTTTAGGAAACATTCCCAAACAATTAAATACTTCCTAAATAGTATAAATACAATTAGGAAACTTTTCTAAACAACTCCCCCCTTGATTAGGAATATTCCTAAATAATGTCACTTAATTAGGAACCTTCCTAAATATCTTCCCCTAGGCCCCACAAGGTGCCCCCCC
>NW_021333725.1:0-293 GCF_001605985.2 Dendrobium catenatum
TGTTTTTGAGTGTAAGTTTTTTTTTATTTTATTGTATGTTTTCTTTTTTTAAAGTTTGGTTTGATTTTCTTAAATTAAAATTCAAAAATTAAAAAATTGGAGGAAATCGTCCAGGACGACTTTTGGTTCGTACTGGACGATGTGAGATAAATTGGTTTGCGTGCATTTTAACCGTTTTGAGAGCAGTTTTCAATTAGATCGTCTGTACGATATTACAATCGTCCAGGACAAAATTTTTCCTTTTCTCAAATGTCGGGACGATTGAATGCAGCGGTTAAGTGGATAAGACAGTT
>NW_021333726.1:0-530 GCF_001605985.2 Dendrobium catenatum
GTGATCAACATCTTCAATATGTTCACAACCCCTTGGACAGCAGAAATTCTCCTGGATTCTTCTCTGATACAAGAATTCATAAGTAGGTAAAGCATTGTTGAACAGCCTCCACCAAAAGACTTCAACCCTTGAGCTTAATCTTGCTTTTTTTAAATAATTCCAGAACATACAATTCTGCTCCTGCATCTTTGAATTTCTATAAATCAATGAAGAAATTGAATAACCCGAATGCTGATGGATTAGCTCAACTTTGTCATTATCACGATCCATATGAATTTTAATCTTCATAATTATTTTACAAAGCTCCTTTCAAAAAAATCTTTAAGTTTCATATCATTCCATTTACCATTTGCAATTAAGCAATCCACCGTTTCTTCCTCTACAGCTTGAACTGAAACAAATGTAGGCCATGAGCTAAGTTTTCTATCCAGAATCCAAATGTCATCCATGATGTTGATAGAACAACCATTGGTAACTTCCCACTTTACTACAAATTTTAACGCCTTTTTACCACTGGATAAAATTTTTCC
>NW_021333727.1:0-335 GCF_001605985.2 Dendrobium catenatum
TGGGGCTAAGTTAATAGCCTCGTAGGCCTGGGTTACCTAGTGGTACCAGGTATAATTAAGTGATTTGATTTGATTAAAGTTTAAAAGTTAATGAATTTTAATTAAGATTGGTTGATTACTAATTTTAAAGTTAATTAAGGATTTTTGAAGTTTTAGAGTGATTTGTTAGTTTTGAGAATTTTTGGAATATTTTAATCATTTAATTAAGGGGTTAGAAATTAACTTTTTAATTAAACTAAAATTATAGAAATTTTGTATTTTATTAAAATACTAGATCTTACTACGATCAGTTAGACAGTAAGTACGCTGAAATAAGATTTTTCTACATTAAGGTA
>NW_021333728.1:0-283 GCF_001605985.2 Dendrobium catenatum
CCTTGCACTTAATAAGGTACCAAGCTCCTAATGACCTATAAAAGAAACTCCACAAAAGGCTATTAATCTGCCAAAAATAATTTTTATAATTCCCAACTATGGTAATAACACATATTTTGGAATAAAAACAAGTAGCATTTCACAGCCACCATCTCACCAAATAAGGATACCAGCGCAAAGCTGCAGAACACTCAATAAGACCAAAAAACCCCATCCATCAAGACAGCATCATCAGCATACAAAACCAATTAAAGTTCCAGAAAAAACGATCTGCCAAAACCTC
>NW_021333729.1:0-18854 GCF_001605985.2 Dendrobium catenatum
GCCGCCTTTAGCTAGTATCTATGACCCCTGTCGTTGTGATGATCCGAATTGGTCCTTTACTATTATATGATTTAATTGGATTGTGTGGTCTACCCTGGGTGGATGTAGTTTAATTCATAAGACCATTGTGGATGCCAGTTAATTTATTGACCCTCAAGACTGGTTTATCACGTTGGTACACTCGGGTGAATTGCCGTTTGCATATGAATTGGCTTTCAGGGTCGTCTGATGATTCTGATTCTATTCCTCCTTTGAGTCAATGGTTGAGGATGCTAGGGAACCTCTTTTGCATTGTTGCGCACACTAGGTTGTTTCTATACTTCTCGGAAGGGGCAGACGTTGGAAGATAATTTTTTGTGGTGTTGGCGTTTTTGCTTCTTTGCCTACTTACATGCGTGTCTTTGTTGGTTTTCTTGTTACTTTTTTATTGTAATTTTGGTGCTCCCAATTTTTATTTTTTATTAGCGGCAATGATGTGGCTGGGCAGCTTTCTCAGTTTGGCATGTTTCTTTGGCAACCTTTGTGTGAGCATCCTCTGCTCGGTTGGATGCTGTTTTCGTTTGCTTCTTCACCAAATTGGACGATCTGAGCGTCTGGTTTTTGGGAAGCTGATAGTCTCGGCCCAAATACTAGCCCCGGGATTAGGTTTTCCCATGTAATTTCTTATGTCCTTGGCATCTGCTCTTTCTTGCTCTTGACCTTTTGTTTCTTTGCTGTTGAAATCCATTTGTATTAAGTTATAATATAAGTTTTGTTAAAAAAAAAATTGTAGAGACATGTCCATATTTGATGATAAAAAACTAACAATGGAAAACCACAAGCTGCCCTCAAAAGCAGAAAGCGTAGAAGTCTATGATTCTTTGAGCAATCCAAAACATGACAAATCGCTTGTGAACCAAGAAAAATCTATTACGTGCAGTGTTCCGTAAGCAATTCGAATCCCATTGGGTAGATGGGCGCCAGATTAGCCTCCGAACGCGTTCGGACACCGCACAGAATAATCCTTTGAACCAAAGACTATAAATTCACAATAATCTCAATGTAAATTTGAGGACATTCTCATTCTACTATATTATAATATATCTATTTATGATATATAATTCATTGGCCTATTATTTTATGAAATTATTAGACTAGCTTAACTTATGGCCCTTCTTAATAAGTTTAAGTAATATATATATTAATATATTAATATATATATATATATATATATACTTATATATATATATATATATATATGTATTTGTTCATATATGATTATTTATATTTCTAAGCATAATAATAAAATCATTTCAATTATATTATCCCTTTTTAAACCTCCTATCCTCTTCACCCTCCCTTAATAATTTTTTTTTTATCTTTTTTATTTAAAAAAAATCAATCAATGAAAACTATTTTTTTTATTCCTATTACATGCACAAAAATTATTATTAATAATTTTTTATATAAAATTAAAATAAAATTGAATCATAAAAGCTCTCAGCTTCTGAAAACTTTAATTTTTTATTATATGTTGGGGCCTGTTGACGATTCAAAATTTATATACGAATTTAAAAAACCTTAGGGCTGCAACTGTCTTTTTAAATTCTAACTGTGCCTAAGCAGCTTCGCCCAGTTTGTGCCAGACCTTTTATGATATGAGAATGAGGCCTTTTTTTCAAGTCATCGAATTAAGGATTTTAATTTTTGGAGAGAGAGAGCAGTTTTTTTTTTTTTTTTTTTTTTTTTTTTTTTTTTTTTTTTTTTTTTTTTTTTTTTTTTTTTAAGAAAGAGAGCATAGAGCAGGTTAACTCAAAATAAACCACATTACATGTAGCTCAATTGAAATGATCCAATTTTATTGTTTGTTTTGATATTTAGTTTAGATTCTAGAACTGATATTAATTTGTAAATTTATTTATTATTTTTTATTATATATTTTGTTATTTTTTATAAAGTAAATTAAGTAGACATGTATTATATTGACTTATTGTTAAGAACAGTAGAGGTATAGACCTAAAAAAAAGAATTTGTTATAAAATATTATAAGTGTATTCTTCTTTATTAATTTAAATAAGAATGACTTCTTAATTAGGATACAATTGGAAATAAAAAGTTCACGAGCAACCCCACATAGTGGAAATACTTCAATTTATTGTTATAAAATAATTAAAAGTAAAAAAAATAAATATAACTAAATTTAAAAAAAATAACAATGTCTATATATTGACAAGTGAAAAAAAAAAAATCACAACATATATATTATTATTCATATATCAAAATTAAATTTTAGCCAAAAGACACCCTCATAAGGAGTACGTTTAGTGTCGGAAAAAAGACACTAGCAGATATACCTTGCACCGTGTCTAACACACCTTCATGTGTCGTACGATCAAAAGACTCGATTAATTAGGGTTCTAACGTCCGACAATCCAATGTCTTCCAATCCACCATTGCCTTTTATTTATGCACACAATGACATCTGATAACCCCTATTCCGACTAAGGGGTCAATTCGGGCCAATGATGGGTTAGGAGTCGAACCCAAAATTGACCTCACACTATTTGGTCAAACCCAACCCGACCCATTTTTAAAAAACAGTAAACGGGTCGGGTTCGACCAGAACTGACCCGGCACTATTTTGGTCAACCCGAACCCGACCCGTTTTAAAAAACGGGTCATGTTTCCGGACCCGAACCCGACCTGATTCGCGTCAGGGTCAACATGACCCGACACGAATGACCCGGGGTTGACCCAAAATTGCTAGTTTTCGGGTCAAAATCGGGTCAATCTTTGATTTTCGGGTCAAATACAGATCAATCTCGGGTTTTCGAATCAAATATGAGTTTTCGTGCCACTTTCGGGTCAATTTCGTGTTGCTGGGCAACCCAAACCCGACCCGATTTTTAAAACAGGTTGATTTGTTGAATTCGAACCCGACCCATTTTGGGTTCGGATTGACCCGAATCCGGATTTTTTTCGGATCGGGTTCGGGTCGTGTTTCGCGTCGTGTCAAAAATTGACACCCCTACTTCCAACTAATGCTCATGCAAATAGTTTGAAATGTTAGACTATTAGTGTAGGTAAAAATACTGAGCCAAATAAAATCACTTATAACAAATTCCATTTAATCATACAAATTACTAGAGATGTTGTAATATGAAATTTTTAGTGGATCACTCGATGAGGCTTTATATCTTTAATGATTTCTTAAATTTGAAATTACCTATTGTGGTTGAAAACTCTTTTTACTTAAAGTTATAATAATATTGAGAATATTCAAATAGATTAAAAATGCACTACACTCCATGGTGATCATTGTGAAATCTTCATGTTATTATGAGGATAATGTTGTAAAGACAAATACTTTAAAGGGAAAAAAAAAAAACTTAATGATTTATGGTGGAATAATATTGATTATATTATATCTTTTACTGATCTGATTTATGAGATGAGTAGAGTGGCGGACACATATGAGTCTTGTTTACACTTGATTAATCGAGCAATAATTATGTCCGGTTACCGAATGCATTTAGAGACCAATAACCACGCGCCACGCCACCTAAAAATCGGTATTGAGGACTCGGTATTGCTCGGTATACATTCGGATACGTTCGAATTTCACCTGACGTAATAATTGCTTTGATTAATGAGATGTGGAATTCAATATTGATTAAAGTGAAATATGCAAAATAAAGAAACAAGAAAAATAAATGATGAAAGTTCAAGGTTTAAAGTTTTTTTTCTTTACATGATAGGTGAAGCTAAAGTAATACATCTCTATATTAATAAATTTCAATATATCTTTTATAATTAATTCTCATTTCATTAAATAATAATTTCTTCTTCTTTTTTAATATTCTTGGAAGAAAGTCAAGTTGATACGTCGTTAAAAAAATTATCTTGATCGGACGCTAATCTCGACGCAAAATCAAGTTGGAAACTTCAAAAATTAAATCTGGGAGCTCCTGAACTCCGATTTCAGCAAACTTATAGTCAAACTGAGCATCTCGGAAATATGAACCCAACGACACCAAATTAACTCGATCCGAGCCCAATGAGTACCTTAAATCGAAGACTCGAAGTGGCCTATTGGAAGGTTTTCGAAATCAACACAATTTGAGTTACCAAACGGTCCACGATTTTAACGAGCTTTATACTTGAATCGTTTTAACGGCTCGACGAGACGAAATCCAACGAGCCCAAATCACAAAATTTAAAATCACTAAGGCCTCCAACAATGCCTGACGAAACGGTCCTATGATTCAAGGGGTTTCAATATCTGCCGTCCAGCCATCCACTCCCCATTTTACCCTTGATCTCTCACCTATTTTACGGGGCATGCACTCCAGAAATCTAATAAATAGACCTCATTTCTCTGAAAAGAGGACTCAGTGAAGAGAAGAGGAGAAGAGAAGGGAGAAGAGAAGGAAGAGAAAGGAAGAAGCTCCTCCTCGACCCGCGGACCTCGCAGGGCCTCGCCGGACGACGCCGGAGCTTTTGCCGGACCACACATGAGGCCCTCACCCTCGCCGGACACGGCCGGAACTTCGCCGGATACCGCGGAGCCTCGCGCGGACCACCGTAGATCCTCGCGGACTCACGTCAGAGCCTCGCCGGCCCGCCACAGAGCCACATACAGACCACCCACCTGAGGCCCCACTCCCTTCACCAAAGGTCCTCAACCTTTTCAGAGGCCTCACTTCTCGCCAAAAGGCCCTATCTTTGCCAGAGGCCTCAAACCTTTCGCCAAAGGCGCCTCTCTTTGCCAGAGCGGCCCTCACCTTTGCCAGAGGGCCCTCCACCTTCGTGGTAGTATAACGCAATCTGATTTTGATGACTTATGTTTTTGATGATCTGAAAAACACTATTAGTTTTCTTGGAACTACTCTCTGTTCTTCTAACTTTAAGATCGAAGAGATTGGATGAACAAACGAATCCAGTTCAAGATTGCATAGGTTTAGGGTTGAGTCCAGTCTGTAACTTTGTTTTTTCTCTTCTTGAGTCTATTGTAATGGTCAAAGAGACTGATCTAAGTAACCCTACACAAGACACTCCTTGAGAGAATTAGAATTTCTATTTTACTCATACGGCCAGGACGATTTTACAAACATGTCCTGGACGATCAAGGCTTAAAATAGATAAGTCTAAAAATATAAGATTTCTTATTAAGCAGCGACATTACATATCGGCTTGGACGATACCGTGTATATCCCAGGGACGATAAGCTCAAAATAGAAAGAGTTGTCGTCATAGACAATTAAAGTAGACTATATTTTTTTAATTATCGGCCTGGACGATATTCTCAAATTATGTTTAATTGATCGGAAATCAAGGAGCAAATAGGATGATTGATACGATCACATCGGTCCTGGACGATCTTAAGGATCGCCAGGACGATATATTCAAAAATCCTTAGTTACTCCTGGAGATCGGGATGGCCAGCTTGTTAAACAGGGCGATGCTCGGATGATTTTCCTCTGATTTACTGATCATGCGGGATGATCGTCGAGATTTTTCGAACCTGGAACGATCAAGCTATTTTTAATCGTTCCGTTTTGCATTCTAAAGGGCGATTCTCTGGGTGCCGATCTTCTAGATTTTATACTGATCGGCCCCAGGCCGATGTCTATATTGGCCTGGACGATATTGTCAGCAACTTGCATTAATGAGCTCCTTTTGAAGCTCTTCCATTTAAGAGCACTTATTCCACATTTTAAAAAAAACTTTGGGCTGAAACCTTGACCTCGAGAAGGCTTGAGGAGAGAAGAGAGGAGAGAGAGAGAGAGAGAGAGAAGAGAGAGAGAGGAATCTTGTGAGGGGGAGCTTGTGAGGGGATTTCCACAAGGGTTTGCTTACAAGGATCGCTCTGCTTCTTCTTCGTCCTAAGAAAGTTCTCGTCCGTTGAAGGGTCGGTAGAGGTAAGGAATATAGCTTTTGGTTGTGGTTTTCTGTCGCTTCAGGAGGAAGCAAAAGGAGATAAGGTTCTCACTGCCTTTCCGGGGTGGCAAAAAGGAGGTTCTTGTAAAGGCTTCTCCGCCTAGCTGTGGGGGCTAAAGGTGAGTCAACGTTTTGTGTGGCAATACTCGGGAAGGGCGCCTTCCGGGGAGTGGAACGTAGGTCGAGTTGACCGAAATCACTATAAATTTTCTGTATTCTTAAATTTTCTTGCTTCCGCATTTTAATTTCCACATTTATTTTTCTTCGTGGTGTGATTTTGATTTAATGTGATTTTTGTTCTTTTGTGAAAAGAATTTTTTAAAAAATATCAATTTCACCCTCTTGGTTAGCTTTGGGATAGTTCATAAGGGCTTAACATCCCTAAACGAACTTTCAAGTGGTATCAGAGCACTTCCTAAGTGTCATCTGAGCACTTTTCAAGTGGTAAATCAGAGCGGGATTCCAAAAATTTAAGTTAAAAACTTTTTTAAATTAGATCCATTGCTAACCTTAGGAATCAATAACACTATGGAAGCGATATTCTTTTACCCGACCCTCCCCTGTTCGATAACGCTACTTTTGATTTTTAGAAAACCTTGCCATGTCAACGTTTTTTACAATCTACTGATTATTGCATGTGGATGCTTATTCAAGAAGGTATTTCTCGCACTTCTCGTGAAATTAATGGTGTTAAAAACAGAGTTGGCTTTTACGCGAATGGGACTTTTAGATGAAGAGATTTAAGCTCATTGAATGCAAAATGTTTGAACTATTTTTTCTGTGCTTTAAAAATCTGAGGATTACATGCGTGTCTCTACTTGCAAACTGGTAAAGAATTTGGGATAAGTGTGTATCACCTAATGAAGGCACTAATGAGTTAAACAATCTCGCGTTTGAATAGTCCCTCTTGCAGATTACGAACCTTTTTCGTATGAAACCTCATGAATCAATTTCTGACATGGTACACTAGTGTTCTACTGCAGATAGTTCACTTCACTGGCATGCATTAGGAAAAGAAACTTTTCAAATCTTATGAGCAAAGTAAACAGATTTTGAGATGTTTGCCTTCGTCATATGATTGCCCTAAATCACTACAAATTACTGAAAATCTAGGATTTTAACACTTATTCTATTGAATAACTTACTTGGCTCACTCATTGCGCTACGAGCAAGAGGTGATCAAAGCAATTTTGATGCAGGTGAGAAGAAGGAGAAACAGTCTGCACTAAAGGCGCACAAATCGGATTCTGAATCTTCCGGTCTGAAAGCGTGAAGTTTGCTTCATCAACCAAGACAACTTCAAAAAGCTTTCTAAGAAAGAACAAAGCAATGCAATCAACAATTGGAGAAAAGGGTAAGGATCATAAAACAGTTAAAGGATTTATGCTTATATTTTGATTATGAATGCAGGAAACGCAGGACAATGCGTGGAAAAACTGATTGTCCACACTTCAAGATAACTCAAGCAAAGAAAAAGGAAAAAAGTGAGGAGAAACCTAAGTCGAAGGAAGGACAAAGAAGAGAGTCCAAAAGGCGTTCTGGGCAGAATCTAATACTGACTCCTCTGAGACTTCGAACTAGAGGAAGAGACTACAAACTATTACTTAATGGGGTAAGATCATCTTTGAGCAAAGTGGATGAGTAAGAGGTAATGTAAACCAAACTATGATGAATTATTTGAGATTTGTGAGAAATACATGTATCATATAAAAAACTTCAAGAAAAACTTATGCAAAGCCTAAAATTAAGAACTTTCGAATTTACAAAAAGAGATTCATGAAGTTTTTTTCAAGATCATGTAACGATTAATTCAAATCCAATGGCTCTTCTTGATGAAATTGAATGAGTTAAAACAAAAAGCATTTGAAAATTAATTTGATGAAACATAATGCATTTAAAAGCTTCACACACCTCACTTGAATTCTGATCTTTGAAATCTAAAAGAGATTGAGAAAAATTGAGGATTAATAATTGATGGCATTAAAAGAACTACTTGAGGATTCAAAATAATTTGGGATACATGTAAAGAAGAATCGGATGACATTTACTTTTGATCCTAAGCTAAAACCTAGGAAGGAGGCATTATATCAAATCCAACTTTAAGAAATCTTTTTCCTGGAGTTAGATATTTTTTTTGTGGCATGCTAGGACACATCTCACCACTTGCACCGTTCACGCGTAGTCACATCATTGGGTGTGGGGACCTAAAGATGCATGATTAACAGCATACCATACCTGCATTTGCATTCTAACTTTTTCTAAGAAGGCGGCCCAAACATAGTTGGGGTTTCTTAAAATCTGACCTGTTGTTGAGTTTTGCAGGTGTGGCTCTCACCAAAGAACCATCAGTGGTGAGCAATAGGATAATTGGACATATGATGCTCGCAGCTCATAAATGAATTAACTTGCTGCTTCAATAAATTCCTTGAAATGGCGTTTTTTTATTAAGTGGTGTTTTAAGTTTTTTTTTTTCTTGTTGATTGTGTGGCTAGCTTTTTGTTTATTTTTAGATTTTTTTTTTGTTTTCACGTTGCTTTTTAATGTTTGGTTTTTTCATATATTGATCTTTTCAAGCTTTTAGATTTTGGAGTTTTGAAAAAGATAGTGTTTAGCTTCTAAAATTGGTTAAGGGAAGAAACTCCGTTGATGGTATTCCCTCCTTGCCGACCTTGTTTAGTGTATGATTTTTCTTTCTCTAAACAAAGTCCTAACTCATTTTAACCAATGGTTTTGAAACTAAGATTCTTCATATCTTCCTACAATAATCTATCTTATACATAATATCCAAAGTTCTTATATATCTTTTAAAGTATTTTAAACCATTGCCTTGATTTCAAATCACATGACTTTGATTTTGGTTTTTGTGGACTTGTTCTTCCTATGTTAGAAGAGAGAGCCTCCTATTCTTTAATATTTGGATTAATATACTCACAACTAAGGGTCTTTTTTAAGGGTTTTTTGTTAAAGAGCTTTTAGCTTTGCAAAAATTAAAAGTAAAAAGATGGTCAATGACGCCAATTAATATAATAATATATACACACATAATTAATGTATCAAAAATTAAACAGATGCTCAAAGAGCCAATCAAAGATTTCAAGAAGGTATAAAATGAGCCACTAAAAAGCAAGCTATCATCTCTTTTCAAAAACTTTAAAAAACTTAGATCAATTCATTGATTATTTGAATGAATTCAAAGGCTTGACTTTCAAATTCCATGATTGAGACAATTTACTTTGTTTTTATTATTTATGATATATTTTCTTTGTAAACAAGTTTTGAACGGATTTCTTCTTTTTATCCTTTTAAGTATTCTGAGTTAAGGTCTTTTTTTTAATAAAGAAATTTGTACCCTGAAGGATGTCTGATCTAGGTTACAAAAATCTCCGGGATATTTTTACCTTTGTCTGATTAGGATTGGCTAAACTCCTTTGGTCTGTGAATCTAAAGTTTAATTATTTTGAAGAATTCTCATATGATGCCCTTGATAAAATTAAATAAAAAAAAATAGAAAAAATTAAAAATTCAAAAATCCGTTTTTTCGTTGTTTTTAAGCTTTCTATTACTGTGTTTTTGCCTGCTTTTATTTTGTTTTAATTTTTTTTAGGCACCTTGATCATACAATCTTTTTCTTTGGTTTCAAATTCTAGTCACTCGTCCTGGCCGATAATGTATCGTCCTGGATGATTCAACAAATCTCTTCAAATTCCATCTGCTGACCTTTTCTGTGCTTACCTGTAAATCATCGTCCCTGGGACGATACCATATCGTCATGGGACGAGTCGGATCAACTCTGTTGCAAATCATGATGATAGCCTTGGCCGATAGAATATTTCTTCTGGGCCGAATGCATTTTTAATGTGCATCGTCCTGGCCGATACATCTAGATCGTCTTGGACGATCCACGTGTCAACACTTTTAAATCCGTAAAATCGGGCCCCGGACGATCATTATTGGACAATCGGGCCTTTGGCCGATCCACTGTTCTTCTTTAACGAACACGTGGTAAGAGTTTAAAACATTTTAATTCGGCCGTACGATCAATTATTGTGCATCGTCCTAGACGATACACCTAATCGGCACCGGACGATTTGCTTTTTTCACGATCGTCCGGATTGTCTCCTTGGGACGATCGCCTGTGTCTAATCATCTTGGTCGATATCTGATCGGGCCGGACGATTGGACGACTTTTTGACCAATCGGGCTGTACGCAATTATTTAAGCGCATATCAGCCTGGAGTTCTGCGATCGGCCTGGACGATTTAGCGTTTTTTTAATTCTTCTGGCGAATCCTAAGCCGTGATTTCCCACTTCATCCTTCTCCTCTTGCAGTCTCCTTGCTAAATCCTTGCTATGGCTTTTGATGGGAAACGAGCTCGGGGACAGGCTTCTGGGGGAGTTCCTCGAGGGCCACTTCTGGACCCCGATTGGCAAGGGATGTGTTATGTATCTAAAGGCTGCTACCGTACGAATGTGTTTCAGAGCCACTCGATTTACAACCCAGAGTGGAGTGTGAGCACGAATACGACAAAAATATCGTCTAGCCTAAACCGAATAGTTTATTTCTGGAAATATAGAGCCTTCCGCCCTAGTAACAATCAATCTCTGCGCGCATATCCTACGAACCAATTTCACTAATGGTCATTTCCCTTTATTCGGCGCTGGGACAACACATCCAGAGAAAGCATGTTCTTTAAGGAGAATGAATAATTATCTATTCTTATACAATATGGCATGGGTTCCAGAAAGACACCCATCGTCTCTTTTGATTTGATGACATCGACTATAAACAAAGTGTCTTACGGACGATAATACTTGTAAAAGAAATTTTGGCCCGCTCTGTTCATACGTGTCCTTTCGCTATCCTCTGATGGTCCCTTTTGATGTCTTTTTAACAGGAACCTCCTCTAGACCATGTTTATAAATGTAACATTCTTGTTCATGTTGCAATATATTGTAGTCTCGTACTGTATGATTTAGCACTTTTAAAGATTCTATAAATTATTAACCGCTCATCCTCCCTAGGTTGTTGTAAATTCGCGGACAGTCGCTTGAAGCGGTTATCCCATTATAATCAATGACTCTCTCAGAGATCAGACCTTAATAATGATGCAAGAGATGACTATGACGTGCTGCGAAATATTGCATCATTATATTCATGCTATCAGAACTAGACACACTACTCAGGATGATTGAAGTCTTCATAATCTTAGAGTATGATTAGTCTGAATCATATCGAATGCTGAGTTTACTACAACACAAAACCAACATAATTTCTCAAAATATGTTTAAGGAGAAAATAAATAATTCAAAGATAAATCCGGTATTTGTGGATTGGTCAGGAATCATCAAAATACAAAGTTGCAAGCACATTGCAAAACATACCTTCACGCATCAAGCTAACGCTAAACCACACTTTATCTAATAAACTCCTCGGCTGTTTTACGATTAGATATCGCACAAGACATCTATTATTATTTATAATACCAATTTCAATAGTTTAGGACCTAAGTTTATCATAAACTCGCACCGTGATTGAAAATCATATCCATTTTATCAGTGAGAGAAATAAGGCGTTATGAATTGTTGCTAAGCACAACAATTTTTTAAAATCTCTCTCTATTAATTTATTAGTAACGTTTTTCAGGCGTACCCCACATACAATACCATCACAATTCAAAAGCTGTGGATCGAGGAAAACCTCCAACATCAGGAGAGCGAATACACATCAGAATCTCATGACAGTGACGACACAAACTGCAATCCAAACGTACTAGCTCCTTAATACTACATCTATCTGTCAGACGCACGTACTCGAACAGCATATATCATTGTAACACAGAATGATCGATCGCCTTATCCCTGTTAGTATTGGCGCTAACTCTATAAACAGGCTATCTTGTAGCATGAGAGACGAGAAGACACACATAGAATGTCTCCCACGCCACGATGATACTAAATTGATAATTGAATTCGCAAGTAAAGAGGAGAGAAAATGAAATAGTAGGTGATGCCGCATAAAGCAATCAGCCTAGTGATTTTAGAAGATATACTTCATAGTCAATACAATATCTAATATAATAGCAACCTCAAAATTTACAATCTAAGAGACAAAGTAGCTTCATATAATTTACTGTACTACCTCAAAGAGCAAGTATAACAGTAACCTTGACAAGAAAAAACATATTACACATCATGAATCCTGTGTCATAAGCTATAATGAGATAACAAAAATCATTGGCAAGTCGTATTGAGTGTAAATATTTTAATAATTTCAAAAACAAAATAAAATTGGATAAAAGATTAATTTAAATTAACAAGATTAATAAGATTTTAATATTCACAAATTTAACACGATATAACAAGCTTACAGGTAAAGATATAAGCACTATGCTTGGTGGGCATTTTGGCGCACTGTCTCCATCACCTTTTCCAATATTTGTGGACACCATGTTTGTAGGTGTCAGTGGGTTGAACCAGAGCTCGTTTGTTTTGTTCGTTTTATTTGTGGGGCTACTAGGTATGAGGTAGTGAGGTCGCCTTTTTTCCCGTATTTCTTCTCAAACAACATACATTCTTTAGGAATTAAGGAGTGTGGGGGAGGAGGAGGATAGTGACGAGCTATGTAACGGAGATGTCTCCTCTCTCCTCCATTGCTTCACCCTTCGATCCTTTTTTTACTACTATTCTCTGTACTAGGCTGGAGATTGATGTATACATATTTTTGATCAGTGATATGCTCTAGAAAAGCACATAAATAATTTCTTGTAAGAATCATGCTACAAGAGGTTGAATGGTCGTCTCTAGAGGGGTAGAAGGGTAATGTGAGAATTGTTTATTGAAGTTTTCATAGTATGTTAGACTTTGAGAGAGAGTGTATAACCTAAAAAATAACGAAAAAACGAGTTGCAGTTTGCAAATCCTCCTAATAGATAGCTTAAGAGATGTAATCGCGAATTATTTGTTAGCTTAGGAATGCACGAAGATGATGATTGATAATGCCTGTAGACAGTAGATATCATGAGTTAGTAGACAAATTAAACTTTCTATCGGTTTTTGACAATTAGATTTCTTAGCTGACAATTCATGTATATGTTGACGAGTGTTCGTAAAGAAATAGGTATTCATTATATAAGGGTGTGTGAATAATTTTGAAGTTGATAGATCATCAACTCAGCGTGTTGAATTCTATCAACGAGCATAGTTGGGGCGAAATAGGAGGTACATGACTAGGAAATTAGTACTACTTGTCATATTGATTGATCATATAGGGAGTGAGGTATCTACTTGTCACTCAACATAGAATATGGTGGTCACGTGTTGGATTAGAGGTGAAGTGCAATACACTGAGTATATGTGCGGTGGAATCAAATCAACATAAAGATCCACGGAATACAGTAAAACGATCATGTAGATCTCAGCGAATACTTAAAACATTCCTAGAGATCGGTAAGGAACACTAGCTGTACAGCTCATATCCATATCACACTGCTAAAAAAATATAAAAGAAGTACAGTCATCACTTTAGAGGGGCCCCTGATATGAGGAGGGTCCTTGGGTCGTGAAGAAGTTAAAAATAGCAACTCATCAATAGCAATATTCGAGCTCAACATCGAGTGGGCCTCGAATCCAACTCATGTCATGCCTGGCTCGCTCTCGTGCGTCCTAACTGTAGTAGATGAGTCTCAATTTGATCAAAGCAAGTGGATCAAAATGAGTCTCAAGATGATTAAAACATGTGAACCATACTCTTGAAAGTTGGTTTCACAGCAGTGTAGGTTGTAGGTGCTCTCTCCTCCCCTTCGTGTCGGCACTTCATCATGTTTTGGGCAAAAGATAGCTAGGAATGAACCATCATTACAAAATAAAGGGATCTTCAAGATGAGACACACTCGGATCAACTTAATTCATACTTATCAGAATATAAGTCATAAGGTGTCCTAAGAGCATGTTCTTCTTCTCTCTTAGGGATACTGGCTAATTTCAGAAATCCCATAAAGATAATCAAGAATGAGTTGGCTTCAAATCATGGGTTGACTAGTAAGAATAGATAAAGTGATAGTGGGAAGAAGAGAAGTGATATTAATTAATATCACCAGATTTATAGAATTGATGACGTTCTAAGCAATGCTGGATCGATCTAGCATCCTTGATGTAAGATGTTTACTTTGGGCAAATGGCAATTCTATCTAATCCCTCTAAGCACCAAGTTAATCTAGTCCAATCAAAGTTATTAGAAGGTCAAAGTGTGGGATGTATTCCTTTAAGTCCTTAATTTAAGAAAGCTCCCAAATCCACTTGGTTATTTCTAATTCTTTCTAGATAAAGGATTAATCCTATATGACAGAGTTAAAAGGTCATGTTCGTTAGGAATAATGAAATGTAGATATATTGAAAGAGTAAATAGAGTAAGGATAAACTCAAATTGAGTGGAAGCAAGATTGGTAGTGATATTATAAACTGTATTATCCTGAATCAAAACTCTAGACAGAGTCAATTTTGCAGTACAAACTTAGGGAAAGATTCTTTCCTTTTTCCCCTTCGAAAGAAATTTTTTCTATTGGCATTTCCTAGGCCCCTAGTGAGTTCCTTAGCATGCCTAACCCCTTGCTTGAACTACGCATAGAGAAGATCAAAGAAATAGAAGTTTGAAAAGGGTTGAGGTGAATGAAATTTGAGTTCTAAAACCTTCAATTTAAAGAAAAATGACCTTCTCTTACGGACAAAAATTGGTTATCCCGTTACGGATAGTTTTTTTTCGTGGACGAACTAAATGAATTTTGTCTGTACGACTACATGCGTTTAGAAAAATAAAAATGATTTTCATAATCATACGAGTTATGAGGATCTTTCATACAGACTTTGACCAGATGATCGTACAGACGAATAGGTGTTCGTCTGGACAATCGATATTTAAGATCAATTTTTATGACTTGAATAGTCCCACTTAGAGTGACAATGTGTTTCGTATGTATAACGAACTTTAAGTTTGTACATACATCAGAAATTAAAAACTCTAAGACGGAGGTCAATTTTTGCAGATACAACTTAGGGAAGATTCTTCTTTTTTCCTTCGAAAGAATTTTTTCAACTGGCATTCCTTAGGCCCCTAGTGAGTTTCCTTAAGCGTTGCTAACCCTCTTGGCTTGAACCTAGCATAGAGGAAGATCAAAGAAAATAGAAGTTTGAAAGGGTTTTGAAGTGAATGAAATTGAGTTCCTAAACCTTTCAAATTTAAAGAAAAAATGACCTTTCTTATGGACAAAAATTGGTTCATCCAATACGATATTTTTTTCGTACGAACAAATGAAATTTTGTCTGTAGAACTACATGCCATTAGAAATAAAATGACTTTATCCATAATCAATACGAGTTATGAGGCTCTTCATACAGAATTTTTGACCAGTGATCGTACAGAGAATAGGTGTTCGTCTGGACAATCGAATATTTAAGATCAATTTTTTATGACTTTGAATAGTCCCCCACTAGACTGACATGTAGTTTCGTTATGTCGACTTTAAGTTTGTCATACAATCAGAAATTACTTATTTTATCATATAACCATTTTATGCATAAATACTATTGAATACCACATCGTCAAGATGATCGTAAAATCATTACAATACGATATTAAAACTGAAAAATTACATGTAAATATTCAACTCAATAATTAATAACGCTACAGATTCATCCAGTATGAAATTAATTTTGTAACAGACATAAAATTCATATTTAGAATATTAAGTATGGATTGCATGAAAATCATGAATTTTGGCATGTGAAAAACTATTTTGAAAAATAACACAAATGACAAATAAAGATAATAAAATAAACAAGTTCAAACTGGAGAAAACACATATGGAAATCACAAAACTACAAAATTAGAAAACACTAACTAACAAACACATATCAATGGATTTGCAGAAATCTTTATTAAACGCATTCAAATCAATCCAAACAAGCATTATTCTTAATGTATTGAAAGTATCAAAGGCTATGATTTTGTAAAAATGTCTCAAGTTAATTTTTCATGAAAAACATGAATTGATGTTTCAATTTCTCATTTGGATGCATGATCCCTTAATGAAATGATGTCTGATTTTCTATATGTATTGGGTTTTAAATGTTGAATTCTGATTTTTAGAATACAAATGGACACTAGTATTATAAAATAAATAGGAATAGTGCCTATTACGTAATCCCTAAAATCAAATTAACTGTTGTTTTCAAAAAAGTCTTGTACATACACTTCCTAAGGCAATATATTCAGCTTCAGCAGTAGATAGGGCTAGTCTGATTCTATTTTCTATTGTAGCCAAAAAAACTTAAAAAAAATTATAAATTGACTGTTATAGAAGTACTCTTTCTATAAACCTACAATACAAGTCAGAATTGAAATATCTTATTATTTCAAATGAAGGCATATAGGATACCAAATTCTAGTTTTAAGTTCCAAGAAATCTCAAATCTTTTTACTGTTGTCAAATTGATTCTTTACGATCTAATTGAAATCGAGGCACAATAAATACTAAACATGATTTGGGTCCGGCTAGCTTGTCAAGTAAAGCAAAGACCCAATTATCCCCTTAAATTTTCTTTTGATAATAGATTTCTTAGGGTCTTATCACTGAATGAGAAATTATGGTGTACTAACAGTTTTAGCATTTTTTATTTCATACTTTTGAAGATGTCTAACATACTTTGACTGAACCAAGAAATGTACCCTCCTCAATTTTGCTTAATGCTAAAGCCTAGAAAGTAACTCAAATATCCTATTATACTCATCTCAATTCATTACTTATTATTTTAGAAAAATCTTACAAAGGAATTATTTTATTTGAAGATCAAAAAGATATCAATCAATATAAATTGTAAATGAGTTATCCTCTCCAAATTTCTTTCAAAAGAGAGTTGGGTCATGCTTTGTTTTTTCAAAGATATATCAACTAGAAAGATACTCACCTATATAAATTCCTTTGAGTGCTTTTTAGAAAATTCCAATAACTAGGCATCGAGTTTCTATCTCCAAAATTTTCATTCCAATTATTTTTCTTAATCTTTTGGGAGATAAACTCTATCTCAGCCTTCTTCAATAATCGGCTCTCCATAATTCTTAAGTTTATCAATATAACATGTGTAGTCTCTCATTAAAAGTTCTTTTATTAATACTCTATAAGATTTTCTAATACTTGCGTATCTATAAAAAATTCCTTCATTCTCGATTTGGATCAAAATTTTTCTAAGGCAGATTTTCTATTGTTATAAAATGACACATATATAAAAAATGCAAATGTGACATTAAGTGTTCTCCTCTTAAGTACTTATTAGGGTGTTTTTATTCAAGTTTGATCATATTAACCATCAGAATATAACATGTTGTGCTAACCGCTCAGCCAAAATATTAAGCAGTGAATTTCTGCCACGATGGTCGAGCAGCTTCAATTAATAATTCTATTTTTTCTTTCGGCTACCCATTCTACTGAGGGGTTCTAGGTGTAGAAAAATTATATCAATCCTTTCTCTACAATTCTCACAATTTTTTTATTTTCAAATTCCTCCTCATGATCAATTTGAATTGTCAAATCTTGCATCTTAGTTTCCTTTGAATTAAGTAAAAATTTTTTCGTAAATTCTTTAAATGATTCTCTTTAGATATAGAAATCTAACTATGTAATCTCAAGAAATTTCTACAATTACAATCTGTATACCTTTTCTCCTAGACTTACAGTTCTACTAGTCAAAAAGATCTATGTAAAATTCAATGATTACAGTTCTAGATCCTTATTGACTGAAAAGAGGACTTACCTTTTTTTTTTCTCATTGACATGCATCACAAGGTGATCCTTAGTAAAGTCTAGTTTTGATATATCTCAATAAGTTTTTTAATAATTTCTCCTAAGATTTTTCATGCTAGAGGGAGCAGTCTCTATGTCAAGCCATGACTCATTAAAAATAGTTTTTAAGCAAAAAGTAGTAGGAGTTTATACAAATTCAAGTCTAGTATATACACATTGTTTTCCTTCCATGCAAATATCATTACATTTAGGCTTATATGTGCTAGTAGGGAAAAGTTAAACAGTATCTTTATAACATAACTAACTAATACTTACAGATTAATGCTTTAAGCTTATAAAAAGTACTCATTCTAATAAAAAAGTTTTTAAGAATTTCAATATACCGTATTCCAACCACTCCTGTGGTGTTATCACAAGTGTAACTCTGCTCCACTAACTGGCTTAAGCGATATAAAATTGTTCAGTATTCAGTTAATATGCTTTGAGAACCGTTGTCCAGGTTCCATATGCTTCACGAGCCTTGTGTGAAGCGATCCTAAAATCATCAAATAATTAGACCTGAGAATCCAAACAAGTTTGGGTTCAATTTTTGTAAATTATAACAAATGTTATGTATGTTATGTCTAGGTTTATACATTTTTAGCTTCACACCAAATAAGTTTTTCTATTAATGTAAGTGTGGGTATATGTCAAATAATCCATAATTAAGCATTATCCTAGAATAGATTTCTTAATCTTCCATAATTAATTCTGTCTTTTTATGGTTGTATAAATTTTTGGATACAAAGTAGGAATTTGTGAAATTTTCAAGTCTTTGGGGGTATTCCTATTATCCTTCGAGAGCTTTTATCTTCAGTTTATAAAAGGTATCATATCTTCAATTATATTTGTTAGTTTCTCCGATAATTTTTGCTCTTAAATCATCCTTAAATCTTTAAAATTCTTTTTAACAGTTCTGTAACAGGATGAATTTTAAATTTAATAGTTTTATTCCAAATCATCAAACTCACAAGTAAATTTTTTATGTGGTTGTTAACCAATTAAAACATAAATCTTTTCTAAGGATCTTTGTTCTCTTTGCAATTATTTGTAACTCTAAGTTCCACTATATGTATTTTTCTTTAAATTTCCTTATGCAACTGT
>NW_021333730.1:0-1053 GCF_001605985.2 Dendrobium catenatum
TCGGTGTTCGTGGCGCACTGGAAAACCGCCTATACACGCCTTTATTGCGCGTGGTGGGAAGGGACCCCGGTGCGGCACCTACGGCGAGGCGGGGTCACTTATAAGTACCCCCGAGCGGGGGAAAGCAAAATGTGCATCTTTTAAATAGGTACCGTCAGAGCCCCATACACGCCTTTATTGCGCGTTGTGGGAAGAAATATCACGGCCGCGGTGCCCTCGCAAGAGGACACCTACCATACACGCGTGGTGGGAAAGGCCCAGTTTTCTCGTAGTTTTCCCCTAAACGGGGGAGACGCCGGGAGGCTGCCGAAATTTCGGGTGAAGACGGACCGTACTTGGACTTGATTTGCACATCCAATAAGACTCGTACCTAGACCTGATTGAACTCCAAAGACACTAATAAAAGACTTAATTCAAATTCAAAATTGAAAAGAACATGAAATTGGACTGCACGACGAGCAAGGATGTGAATGAACAATCAACTTGAACTTGAAGACTTGGACTGCAGGGGACTTGAACAAAACTAGAACATCAAGCAAAGATATTGATTTGGACTTGAACAAGAATTTACACTGGAACAAAGCAAAACAACGAACAAACTTACAGAAGTCTTAAATTTTGAATCAAATGACGAAGATCTTACTACCGAAGCCAATCAACTTGCAAGTGAACTTGTATGTTAAGCTCAAATTGGGTTCTAAACTCCACATGAATGATACAAGAAACTGAGCCGTCAAGAACAAGAAGGGATTCAACCTTGCATTTGATTCGAACAAAGAAACTGAACTCGCACTTGAGCCCGTGCCATACAGCATTAGGTGGGGGTTGTAGACTTGATAAACCCGAGTCTAAATAAAACTTCACGGGTGTCCCTCCTACATATACTGTTGAAATCTCCTACGACAATTTCTACAAATGCCTGTTGATTGAGAAGGCAATACGGGAGACCAACAATCAAAGATCCGTTCTTACAAACAAGTGCAATCTCAGCAAATCCCACCTGAGATTGGTAAAAAGTGAATGTGATGCAAGAAACGAGGGTCTCCTACGAAC
>NW_021333731.1:0-223 GCF_001605985.2 Dendrobium catenatum
CCGACGGGTATGAGAGGATCGGAAGACTGAAGCGGCTCGGGATCGTGGAAGAGAGGAAGTTGGTTGAGCTCGGAAGAGCCGAGAGCAGCCCGCAGGGATTCGGCGTGTGGAGTCGGATGGAGGGAAGCAGTGGAGGATGTGGTTTTGCGATAGGGAAGAGGAAGACGGGAGGAGAGCCGAGAGGGGGAGCCCCTTCGTTTTATAGACACGCGAGAGGCGAGAA
>NW_021333732.1:0-251 GCF_001605985.2 Dendrobium catenatum
TCCTTTTCACCTTCTACCCCGCTGTCCAGATGCGGTCAGACTGGTAGTTGGTCTTACCTACCCGATGAGTGAGCCCGACAGAGTCCCTGGGAGGCGCAATTTCTCAACACTCCTTTACCCCAGATGTCCTGTAAAAGACTAAGAAGGCTTCCACTTTGTGGTTCATGAGCTTCTTGCTGAGCTCAGGTGGAAGTAGTGGCCACCCCAATCCACTGTTTCGAAAGAAATAGGAGGGGCGGGATCCTTTTCAC
>NW_021333733.1:0-621 GCF_001605985.2 Dendrobium catenatum
TTGTAGATTATAATTTGTATTGGTAATTGTATGTATAACTTACACGATAGTTGAGTTAGTTAAATATTTCAATTTAGCATTTAAATTGACTTAAGTTTTTATATGTTTGAAAATATTAGTAAAGTATTTATGTAGATTATATATTTTGGCAAATTAATATCGATTTTTTCTTGTAAATATTATAATTTGAATTAGCCAACTTAAAGCTATAGGGTCGGCAGGTCATGTCGAGCTGGATCATGTCAGAGGCGGGTTTGGTTCTGGTCTAAGTTTTTGACCCATGTATTAATCAGGTCAGGTGAGTTGAAGGTGGGTTAGTTTTAGGTTGGACTCGAACATGACCCGAAAACCTATTTTGTCAAGTAAGTAATTAAGTAGGAGCAAATTTTGTTTGGGGCATTCTAATGTTTGCTAGTAGGTTTTGCAGGTGGTTGGGTTTTATAGGTGTTGTTAGATGCTAGTAAGTACTAGGGCGTCAAAATGGGTTTTCGGATCGGCTTCAGGTCTAACCCGAAACTCACCCGACCCAAACGTAACTCGATTTGTGAAACATGTCATAAACCCTGACTCGAACCCAACCTAACACGACCTGCTGACCAGCCGATCCGCCGACCTGTATTG
>NW_021333734.1:0-888 GCF_001605985.2 Dendrobium catenatum
TTTTAGCATTTTAGCACCCAACATAAGTCAAAGGGGCCAATTAGGAAAATTTCTAGATGTCGGCCCCTATTCTCCAAAACCTTAAGTATAATGTCCCTATCACTCTTTCATAAAAGGCCAGACTCATCTCTTTTAAATCAATTAGGTGGTTAGCTGGCTCCCTAATCCAGGCCGGGGTAAGTCCAGGTTCTGCACTGCATTTGTTAGGTTCGGACGACTGTGGTCCAGTGTCCAAGATAGATTTAGGATCCGGGGCAGATCTTTGATTATAAGATCCCAAACTTCGGGAATATAGTCCCAAATTTCTAATAAAATGCTCAACTCAAACTAAAACCTCCTTTCAATCCTAAAATGTAAAGCCCAACACTTAGATTAAGTTGGGACACTTCCGGATGGTTCTGGAATCTCAAGGTGTCCCCTACTCTTCTCAATTTGATTCTGTTAATAACTGCTCAATTTTGATCCATTCCCTTTTGATTTTCCAAAAATTCCATTCGTCTTTGATATCACTCCTAGAAAATCTAACAAAATTTCATTCTTATTTTAATCGAGAGTTTTCATTGGGGACTCTATCTCCCTACGATGTAATTAACTATGAGGGCTTGCGCTCGTAAGAGATTTGGAACCACACACCCCTGATTTCAAAATTAATCTTTTTAAAATCTTCTTAGATTTCTTTGGGAAAAGCTAAAAAAAAATTATTGTCGTTATCATATTAGAAGAATTATCATTGAAAGGTGTTATCTCCCTTTGGGGAGATACATCATTCTTTGATAAGGCTTTGGATATGAATCCGACAATCATACTCCTTGATTATCATAACAAGACATCTGGTTGAACTTTACCTTGTACCCTCGGGGTCGTGTGAAGTTCTCTTTAGAGTCTAGC
>NW_021333735.1:0-296 GCF_001605985.2 Dendrobium catenatum
TTACTCTTAGCTACAAGGGTGGTCTTTTTGGATGTGTTAAGTGTTGCTTGTACTTATCACAGGGTCCCATCAGTTAGCATGGGTGTTACCACTGTGATCCCTTTAGTGATCATTGATTTTGGATACGATGGTTGTTGTTCTTAGTGGCAAGTGTGTCCCCTTTCCACTTTGATTGCTACTCCTTTAATATGAGATTATTCTTTCTATTCAGTTGTTTGTATGTTCCTCTTTTTAGGGAGACATACATCAATCAGTTACTTCATGTTTTGTGATCTCAATTTTACCCTAAGAAGTCC
>NW_021333736.1:0-206 GCF_001605985.2 Dendrobium catenatum
TATTATATTAATTACTTAAATCATAGTTATTTTCTTTCTTTCATAATAAATGAGATGGCTTGAGATCCGGTTGGAACTCATTGAATACAGCTTGAACTCAAGGTCAAGCTCGATTAATTAATCAAGTTGAAGCTCAAATAAAAAAATGTCTCAAGTTCGACTCAGCTCATTTACACCCCTAATAGAAGCTATGCATCAGATATAGA
>NW_021333737.1:0-308 GCF_001605985.2 Dendrobium catenatum
AACATAATAACTTTCAAACTTTCCAATTCAAAAGTACTTTGTTCTCCAAATTTTATATAAAGCTCCCTACAACAATAGTTGAAGCTCTCCAACAGAATAACAGAATCTCCGAGTTCTCCAAAGTCTCTCCTGTACGAGCTCCTGCAACAAATAAATTAAATTCATTTAGCATTACAATTAAATCAACATAAAATTTAATGCTAAAGAAAAGAATGCTACAGTAAACTATCAGTATAGTAATACAGAAAAGTAATCTACTAAAATAGTAAGGAAAATTACTATAGCAAAGGAACAATAGTGTCACAACG
>NW_021333738.1:0-208 GCF_001605985.2 Dendrobium catenatum
GCGAACGCACGATGCGGACGCCCGACGCGTTGTTTCTGGCTCTGCGGTTCGACGAGAGGAACCCGCGAGACCGGTGCAGAACGGCGAGACCGATGCAGAAAGGCTAGGCGGGTTGGCAGCCGGGTCAGTTTCGGGTTACCGGGTTGACCCGGACCCGACCCGTTTGTTAAACGGGTTGGAAATCGAAACCCGAACCCGACCCTTTTGT
>NW_021333739.1:0-621 GCF_001605985.2 Dendrobium catenatum
AAGCAATCAAACCTCAATTGCTTTACTTAATTACCAAGTTAATTTAGTTATAATTATACTGCATCATCCAGGATGATGTCCTAGATGATGTCCAAAAATAAAAGATACCTAAATAGATATGGCACAGATTCTTTCTAATTTGAGCCTATCATCCCGACTGATACAAATATTGTCGAAGATGATGCACTTAATTATGGCTGCCTTCACCAGACCAAGGGCCAACATAATCGGCTCTACGACACCCAAACCAAGGGTTTCCCTCTCCACTCCCTCTATTTTCTTCTCAAATTTGATGTTTCATTCTTAGTTAAATGAAATAAGAAAGGAAAACGGATATATGAATTATAGTTAATGGATAAATATATTTATAATAAACACATTGATAATTTGCCAATTATTTAGTTTTCATCATAAATTCATATAAATTCTTTTATATTTTCAAATATGGAGTTGTAAAAATTATTTTAAAAATATTCATAAAATAACTTAGCATGTATGGTGAAATCGGTTTGCAAAACGGGCAGCTAAAGATTACAAAAATCCCACATGTATTGACATGTGTCAATTTTATACAATGCCCCTAAAATTAAGAAAAAATTATTATTATTATTATTATATATA
>NW_021333740.1:0-265 GCF_001605985.2 Dendrobium catenatum
ATAATTGAGTTAGATCATCCTGGACGATGTGTATATCGTCCTAGCCGATTTCCTAAAATAAAGAATACCTAATATGATTATGGCGGTTGATTGTTTCTAAATTGAGCCTATAATCCTGGTTGATACAGGTATCATCCAGACCAATTAACATATGACGGCTGCCTTAATGAGGATGCCCTAATAAGGGTTTCTACTTTTGAACTGATCGTCTAGGACGATATAAATATCGTCCCGGACGATGTTACCAAAAATAATAAACTCTAGG
>NW_021333741.1:0-288 GCF_001605985.2 Dendrobium catenatum
TCTAAACTTTGGTGGAGTTCATCGAAGGTTTGCATGACCACCTTCGCCGAGAATTATAGTTATTTTCAATTATCTAATTTGATGAAGCCAATAGTGATTCAATTTCCATGGAATCCAAAAATTGACCAAAGGACTAATGATAGGAAGAATTATCATATAAATAAGAACAAATAGAAGAAAAAAAGGGAGGAAAAAGTAATTAGGGTTGGTAAATAATAAAAGACTTTTCTCCACACATGGTAAATAATAAAAGACTTTTCTCCACACATTGAGGTTAAAACATAAAAA
>NW_021333742.1:0-217 GCF_001605985.2 Dendrobium catenatum
AACTTCCCAAGTGGATTTGAGATGAGAGGGAAAGTTGGATTCGAATTTCAAAATGGCTCTAAGTGTCATTAATTACCTTGCCTTGAGATGAGCCCTTGATTAGGCAATTAATTAAATCACCTGGGAATTGGAATTCACGGCTTGGGCCAACAAGGAGGTCCAACGGCAAGGGAAACTGCAAGGAGAAGGCGGGCTGGAGGTTCACGGGTGGCTGTTT
>NW_021333743.1:0-849 GCF_001605985.2 Dendrobium catenatum
ACGAATTTAATCTCTCCTAAATCTATAAAAAATACATTATATCTTGATTTCATAAACTTTTAATGTGCAAGTTTGGATATGTTATAGATTTGATTATTCTGAATAATTTGATATAATTTTATTTCATTTTAAATGAAGTATTGAATGATATCCCTATATGATATGATAATTCTACTTGATATCCTATTGATCTATGTGATTTACTAATTGGAAGTCATATGGAGTTGAAGATTTATTGAGAGTTATAAAGAGTCAGAGCGATTGATTCAAGTAATTCAATGGAAGTTATAAGGAACATATTGATTAAGAGTTATAAGGAGCAATTGATTGAGAGTCATAAGTGCAGAAGTAAGATACCCTTAAAATACAATCATAGAATATCTGAAAACTAATCCAAACACTACTAGGGATACTATATTAATATTATGATTGACACTAATATTATTTTATATCATAAAGATTATTTAACATTGTTGATCATGATACTAATATTGATACTAGTAATAGTACTACTGTTCACTATTACTGATACTGTAACTGATGATGTAATGGATTGATATGTGATAAACAATAGAAAAATAAATTGATATGGATAATTAATATAAACATTGAGACATATATTTCTTTATATGATTTATACATTGAGGCATATATTTATTTATATGAGTTATATCATATTATTCTCTTTTATCTTGCATTGATTTCAATAATATTTATCTAGGCCATACCTCAAGGTATTTTATTTTTTCAGATTTTTCACATAAAATTTTTTATTTATGTTATATATATTTATAAGTGTGCATTAGCTATTCGTGAGAAGCTAAGATATTAAAATCCTCTTTATGTGTA
>NW_021333744.1:0-244 GCF_001605985.2 Dendrobium catenatum
TCTTCATCCACCCAAGTCTTCCTCTAGCTCCACCTCCACAAGCCGACGACCATCACCCACCCAATCGCCGGCATCCTTCCATCCCCTCATCTCCACATCATTTCACCCTCTAGTTTCCCCATGTCAAAGACCACCACCATCAAAACCGACCTCAACCTGAAGGCGACATCTCCTCCCTCCTTTGGACCGCCGGCCACACTCATGACCATACCTGTTAACGGCGAATGGCGCACCATGGCGCAAA
>NW_021333745.1:0-318 GCF_001605985.2 Dendrobium catenatum
TAAGGATGATTGATACGATCATATCATCCTGGACAATTGCAGGATCGGCAAGGATGATCTATTCAAAAATCTTAGTTACTTCTGGACGATAAATATCGACCAGCTCGAATTCAGGGCGATGCTCTTGACGATTTTCCTCTGATTTGAACTGATCGGCCAGAATGATTGTGAGATCGGCCCAGATGATCAAGCCAAATTTAAATCGTCCAGTTTGCATTCAGGGCGATGCTCTGGCCGATCATCTGAGATTTTTACTGATCGGCCAGGCCGATGTCCATATTGGTCTGGACGATATTGTCGGCAACTTGCAATTAATGA
>NW_021333746.1:0-324 GCF_001605985.2 Dendrobium catenatum
AAAATTGAATGTTCTTCTTCTCTTTGCTTAAAAACTGTTATTGATGATTCATGATTGTGGCACCGAAGACTTTGTCATACTAGTATGAAAACCCTTAGGAAAGTGACCCAAAAAGACCTAGCTAGAGGTGTCCCCAAACTCAAGTTTCAAAAAACCACCTTTGTGATGCCTGCCAACTAGGAAAGTAAGTCCACTCCACCTTTCACCCCATTAAGGACATTAGCACCTCTAGACCTTTATAAGTCCTTCACATGGATTTATTTGGACCCATTAGCACAGCTAGCTTCGGAGGGAAAGTCTATGGATTTGTGATTGTTGATGACT
>NW_021333747.1:0-330 GCF_001605985.2 Dendrobium catenatum
TTTGAGACATTAACTTAGGTTTAACAACCTATTCACTAGACTCAACAGAAACCTTGAAAATCACTCATGTTGAAGTAGAAGAGGATTTTCATAGATTAAACAAACTTGCATTAGAAGTAGATCATAGTGAGCATTTGTTAAAAATAAAAGTTCATGGATTGACATATCAAAACAACACTTTTCAAGAAAGAATCAAAGAATTAGAAAAAAAAATTGCATCACTCACATTAGCCCAACCTATTCAACCCCTAACACAGCATGCATCACATAACCTTAAGAAGAGGCACCACCAACCACATAGGTTAGTAAACCCATTTCCTAGTGTTAGGT
>NW_021333748.1:0-504 GCF_001605985.2 Dendrobium catenatum
GTCTCCTATGCCAAAGCCATGACTCATCAGATATATTTTTCAAACAAAAAGCAGTATGAGTTTGAATGCAATTTAAATCTAGCATATAAATATTGTTTACCCTTTTTCCATTCAAAACATCTTTACTATTTAGGCTTAATATATAGCTAGTAGGAAAATATTTTACACAGTAACCTTTATCACATAACTGACTTATACTTAACAAATGATGTTTTATGCCTTAAACCAATAATACATTTTCTATGAAAAAATTCTTTAAATTTCCAATCATACCTATCCCAACCACCTTCCTTGTGGTGTTATCTCCAAGTATAACCTTACATCAACTCCCTGCTTCCAGCGTTATGAATTGAGCAGTATCTCTAGTCATGTGCATTGAACATCCGCTGTCCACGTACCATATGCTCTCACGAGATCTTGTGTGAGAGCAACCCTACAAAATTATTAAACATTTGACCTGGGAACCTAAACAAGTTTGGGTTCATCTTTTAGCAATTTATAATC
>NW_021333749.1:0-648 GCF_001605985.2 Dendrobium catenatum
TAGGAATTAATGCCTAAGTTATGAATATGCGAATCAATTTTTCATTCTCCATTGAGCTACAAACTATTTTTTCTAACAAAAATAAGTTCTCCTTAGCTTCCCCAAATTTGATATTTTACTATAATTTTTCAATCAATCGTCATCAATTGATGCTGAACTCAACAATACATAGAATACAATAATTATATTTGCCTTCAAAATAATCAAAACATTATTGCAAGTTTTAAGGCAATTAACATCATTAGAGAAATTATATCATGCAATAATGAGAACACTTAAGAATATTCAATTTTTCTTTATAATGATGCATATCTTACTCTTGCTGTAAAAAATAGCAACATCACCACGTTTTCATCAATTGCTGATTGTTAGAACCTCTAATTATCATGTATATACTCCATTTCTCGTATATATAAAGTCGCCAAAATTTGGCTCATATATATATTCATGACGTCCAAGATAATAGCAACTACTATTGCATCTTCAATTTTCACTTCCTTATATTTATTATATGTTTATTGCGCTCTTTTTCTCGAGTCTAAGCAATTTCTCTTTTACTATTATTTCTTCTTACATTCAAAACAAATATTTTTTTTTTAATTTATCATAAGACTTGCCCTTTCCATGATTAATTGAAGGGGACACTGG
>NW_021333750.1:0-2050 GCF_001605985.2 Dendrobium catenatum
ATTTTATTTTTTTTCATTTAAATTAAATATTTTAATTAATTCTATTTCAATAGACCATATAGTAAGATTAAAAGAAAATTTTAATTCTTTTTCACTCTCCCTGTGTGTATGCAATGTTGCTAAGCTAACATTCACCTTTTTACATAATCGACTCAAGAAAGAATAAAATTGCAGACTTCTTAAAACAAGCTTAACATATATAATCTATTCTTGAGATCTAATTCTCTAACGATCGTGTGTATTTTGAACTTGAAATGTTTGTACTACACATAGAAAAATATATAATATATAGAGCAAGAGAAATTAAATACAAATCTAATAGTGTTTATGATCATCAAAATATAAGATCATGCACTTGAATTATAATAGACCATTTATTAACTTCTTTCAACTTAGTCATTAGCATCAATATTTAATATTTACATAACATTGATATTCATTCGTGCAACAAGAATAGACATGATATGTGACAATCAACATTTAAATAAATAAGTGATTAACATTCTTAATTAAAAATATCTTGAATTCCTCTAAATAGGCGATCCCATAAAAATTTATATGACTTCTAAAAATCATCATATCATGCTCAATATGAAGAAATATCTATTTGCATGAAATTATATAAAGTAACAAATATTAAGTTTTAAGAATGATATTGCTACTTATATTAGAGATTGAATATCTCACATAAATTATATGATCTTCTTTAGAGTGAACTTCTTGATTTTTATCACCTCAACTTCTCATCCTTTCATAAACAATCTAATAATCATAATTTTCTAAATTTAAGATAAGTTTCTAAGTTGCATATTGAATCTAAATTAATTGTCATCAAATAAATTTTTTTATCACAATTATTTTTTCTCATTTAAGCTTTCAATTTTATAAACTGGAATCCAAACATAATTTATGAAAATAAGGCTAAAATAGAAGTCTTATTAAAATATTTAATTCTTCACTTTTTTCTTATTTTTCCTCATTCTTCCTCTTCGTTTTCTTTGCTTTTCTCTCCCTTCTTCTATTATGTCTCCTTCACTCATTTTCCTTCTTTTATTTATTTTTCCACTCTGTTTCACTGTGACAAACCTCCAATTCCTTTTTCTCATCCTTCCTTTCTTACGCATGCCTCCCTTCTTCTTTTCTTCTTCTAATTTTTCTTATCCATTATCTTCTTCTTCTCTTTATTCTTTTCTTCTTCTTCTTCTTCTTCTTCTTCTCCATATTCTTACATACCCATGCACCCATTTATTTCATATTTCGGCTCCATGCTTTACTTCCTAAGCCTATATGTCCAAGCCTCTGACTTTTATTACATAATAGAGGAAATTGGAATTAGGTTAAGGGTGAAATTGTATAAGGTAGGCTTAGGTTATTAAGAATCAAATTAATTATTAATGTAATAAACTACCATATAAGCTATCACTTGATCAATTTATTTATTTAACTTTTCATGGAAATAAATTTTGGGAAAATTAATTTTAGTACATTACAATAATTAAATGAATAGTGACATTAAATACTTCAAGGAATGTACAACAACATCGTACACAGTGTGTAAAAGCCTCGTACACAATGTGTACAAGCTTTTATCTAGTGGTACGAGGTTGTACATAGTGTGTATGAGGTTGTACATAGTGTGTACACATTGTGCACAAGTTGTACACACTATGTAGAGAGAGTTATTATAAAATATTATAAACACATTTATGGAGTATTGCTCTTAATATTTTTTTCCATTCTACCATAGGGTGTGTACAAGTATGAGAATGAGGCATACAAGATGTATCAGAAGTATGCATATAATGATAGTTTTAGTGTTCATAATGAGTATCATAGTTACTAGCTAAATTCTAGAAAAAATAAGATATAAGGACTTTGTTTGTTAAAAATCTGATTTCAAGAAGGGTCCTTATTTTAATTTACAAATGAAATATCAAAGATCAGATACCAGAACGGGTGTCCATCTATGATTAGGTTTATAGTTGTTAAAGATGAAAATTGGAAGATGCAAAAATTTATAGAAAGCTGCAATCATGATTTAACTAGGCCA
>NW_021333751.1:0-610 GCF_001605985.2 Dendrobium catenatum
AACCTCTTTCGAATTCTCAAAATCTCACCTTTCTTTATTGCCTCTCTATCTGCTATGTAGGGCAGTGATGCGAGGAATTAATGGAGGCAAAGGAGGGTTTCTTTTGTTCCCGCCAGGGCCGCGGCCTCAACGAACGACTCTTAAGGGGTGTTTGGTACGAACTTTTATTAGGTCAGTGCAAGAACGTAGATGAATGTCCGGTCCGAGATAAAATTCTTTTAAAAAATTTGGTATTTGCTCGGTATTATTAGATATTATTTGATAATAACGAGGAATACCGTTTTGTGAAGATCAATATCGAGTTATACCGAGCTCTACCGAGCAATGCTGAGTTGTACCGAGTTTTTTCTAGGAAAAACTCGGTACAACTTTTGTATAACTCGGTATTGCTCGGTATAATTCAGTATTGGGTCTTCACGTGATGGTATTTCTTGTTATTGTTTGGTATTGCTCGGTATTTCTCGTGTTTTTTTTTGCGCGATTTGGCCTCTGACCGGACGTTCCTCTAGGTCCAGTCGGAGGACGTAATAATTGTTCGCTTGGTAGAAGGATTTAAGCCGGATTTGAGCGAAATCCAGCCAAACGGCAAATGAAAGCCGCCGTCGACCGA
>NW_021333752.1:0-203 GCF_001605985.2 Dendrobium catenatum
CTACGAGGAACTAAAAGGAGCGAAGATGATCCAAAGATGAATCAAGATGAAGATTGAAGATAAAAATGTCTCATTTTAAAGATTTGCGTCGTTCTCGGGTTATTGTCGGTGGAGCCCGGCCGCCATTACTTTTCTGTACTCTGAGATGTAACATTGTATGGCACTCGCCATGGACATTCTTTTTCATGGGATCTTATTTTTGC
>NW_021333753.1:0-246 GCF_001605985.2 Dendrobium catenatum
TAAAACGATGCGGAAAATTTTGCCAACCATTTATGTAGGACGAAAGGAGCATCTCCTCTTAGTTTTCCTCAAATTGGTTCAGGATTTATGGGTGTCAATATTTGACACGACATGAAAATCTGATCCGAATCCGACCAAAAAATTTCCGGTTTGATCCGACCCGATTTCAAAATAGGTCGGCTTTGGGTTAACCCGACAGTTTGCCGGGTCAACCCGCCAAGCCGTTTAAAATGAGCTGCCTGCACT
>NW_021333754.1:0-425 GCF_001605985.2 Dendrobium catenatum
ACACTTATTTAGTGCAATACTTGGAGGGTTCCTCCAATGAGTGTATGTAGGTCAAGGCTTGACCGAACCACTATAAATCCGGTGTGTTCTTTTCTTATTATTGCTTCTACATTTAATTTTCGCATTTGTTTTATTTCTGTGGTGATTTTTGTTTGAGTTTCATCTTTGGTTTTAAAGTTATGCAATTCACCTCTCTCTTTGTTAGCCTTGGGCCAGTTCATAAGGGCTTAACATCCCTAATGAACTTTCAAGTGTCATCAGAGCACTTCTAGTGTCATCAGCGCACTTTCACCATTGAGCTAAATCTTAACCCAAGTTACATTGGGTCAAACCAACCCCTATATTATATGCCTATTGGTCCATTGCATCCACCCTAACCGACCCAGCCTTTGGTTAGGGTTCGGTGAGCTAATTGAGATAACCCA
>NW_021333755.1:0-393 GCF_001605985.2 Dendrobium catenatum
ATTGATTAAAATGAATATCAGTTTTAACTCCGCTAACAATACTTTACAGTGATGAATAACCAGTTAAAATCATATGCCACATATGAAAATCAATTGATTGCCAAAAAATAGACATGCGAATTTTCCAAAAATCAAATGATATATTTTCAAATAAAGGAGGGCTGGTGATTGAATAACCTTCCGCAACATTACGATTAGCCATGGATCGAAAATTCAAAAGCTTTTAAAAACTTATTTTATGAATCCCGCTCTGATACAACTTGAAAGTTTGCTAGGGATGTTAAGCCCTATATAACTGAACCAAGCTAACAAAGAGAGAGGTGAATTGGATAACTTTAAAACCAAAGATAAAACTCAAACGAAAATCCTTACAGAAATCAAAGTGCGGAAGAA
>NW_021333756.1:0-233 GCF_001605985.2 Dendrobium catenatum
GTGAGAAGAATGGTAAGATGGGTAAGATAATAAAACTGAATTGACCAAGGTTATTCTTCTAGCAAGAGAGATGAGTTTATTGCCCCACACACCCAGCATACTCATAGCTTTGTCAATAATAAACTAAAAATCAGCTATAGACAACCTTCTTAATGTCACCTTGATACCCAAGTAATTAAACTCTTTTACCTCCTTTTAATTCATTTCTTTGATAATTTTCTTCCTCCTCCTAG
>NW_021333757.1:0-203 GCF_001605985.2 Dendrobium catenatum
AAATTAATTTTATGGATTCCATGGCTTGATCTCACCTACCCTTTGACTCTCTTGACTGATTTGACCAGGTCAAAGTTTAACGTGGTCAAATTGAGTCTTAAATAGGTCATAATAGCCTATTTTGATTGAATTAGTGGCTTTTATTGCATGAGAACTCCTCCCTTCATTTTGAATTTGAATCCACGGCCTTATGAGGCTATTTT
>NW_021333758.1:0-451 GCF_001605985.2 Dendrobium catenatum
ACGAAATTGAGTTAGTACGGACGAACTGTGTAAAAAAAAATTGTCCCGTACGAATCATTTGTGCATTTGTACGATCCAATTTCGTCCTGGATGAAATATGTTCATCCCGTACGAAAAAATTTCGTCCGGAATGAATAGTTATATCAAAAGTTGGTTCCGAAAACTACAGAACGTTGCCAGAAACTGCCATAGTCGGTTCCCATCGTCCTGGACGAAAGGACTTCGTCTGGACGAAATTTTTACAGAGAGCAACTCGTCCTGGGATGAAAATGATTTCGACTGGACGATCATGACTTAGAAAAATTTTCAATTCAGTTCCTGTCCATTCTATTGCTCTTACAAGGAGATAACTGATCTGATCGTCCTGTACGAATAATGTTCGTCCTGTACGAACAATGTTCGTCCTGTACGAACAATGTTCGTCCCATACGATCAGTACAAAAACTTTTTC
>NW_021333759.1:0-251 GCF_001605985.2 Dendrobium catenatum
TTGCTCCTACGGTAAAGAGGAGAAGCCTTTACACTTAACCTCTCTTCTACCAATCCCCGGTGTGGCAGAGTACCATCATCCTTTTACACCCTTTTGGTGTCAGTAGAGAACTATCATCCTTTCACATCCTATTGGTATCGATAGAGAACCGTCATCCTTTTAAACCCTTTTAGTGTCGGCAGAGAGCTGGATCTTCTCCAAAGATCTTCTCTAGAGCATCTTCAAAGAAGTAAGGAAGAGATTTGTCAAAC
>NW_021333760.1:0-2353 GCF_001605985.2 Dendrobium catenatum
TAACCTGCAATCCCTTTTGGAAATACTTTTCAACCTGCAATCCCTTTCACATACAACATTTCCCCTATTGTTGTTTGGAAAATTATTTAGTGCGGAGTCCGGATTTGTTCGGAGCTGAATTCTGAGGCGTCATATCATTCGGGGCCCGGTGCATCCGGGTGATGCAGTGCATCCAGATTCGCCTCCGGACGGTCCGGACAATGCACGTAATAATCTCTCATGTTGTTTAGCTTGGTTGGTGGGCGAGTACGGTTGAGAACCCCTAACCCGTGCTCGATTCTCCTCAAGCGGCAGCGCCTCTTAAGTGAGAATTTTTATTATGTCCTGACACCTGACGTAGCTCTACATTCGGACGCCAATAACATGTCGCCACGTGCTCTTACTATTTACCGCGCGGCCCGACGACCAGACCCGGACCGGAACCCAATATTGCTATGTTCGTGTATTACTAGGTATTGTTCGGTATTGCTAGATATTGCTCGGTATGGCTAGGTATTGCTTGACAATAACGAAAAATACGGTTTTGTCAAGACCAATACCGAGAAAAACTGAGATATTGCTCGGTATTGCTCGATATTACTAGGTATTGCTCGATATTGCTAGATATTGCTCGGTATTGCTAGGTATTGCTTGACACTAACGAAAAATACGGTTTTGTCAAGACCAATACCGAGCAATACCTAGCAATACCGAGAAAAACCGAGATATTGCTCGGTATTGCTCGATATTGCTAGGTATTGGTCTTGACATAATGGTATTTTTCGTTACCGAGGAATATCGAGCAAAACCTAGCAATACCCTGATATGTACAAATCAGCTAATACATAGCAATACCGGGTTCCGGTCCAGGTCGGGTCGTCGGGCCGTGCGTTAAAGAGTAAGAGTACGTGGCGACATTTTATTGGCCTCCGGATATAGAGCTACGTCAGGTGTCCGGACCTAATAAAAATTCACTAAGTGGGGCCCAATCAAGTGCGGACCAGAAGATTTCTGGAGTAGGTTCCTCTTCTAGATCAGCCGAGGATTAGTCGCACCGCTAAGTGCCGTTTCAAAGGTGACAACGGGGTGGATACCCGTTCTAAAATAAATAAATAAATAACATTTCCTGGAAAATTTTCTCAAACGGAATAGTCAGCAACAAATAGTGCCAATTTTAAAATAACAGTAAATTGTTTTCTGAGTACTCAAAGCTCGGTAATCTTCATACAGGTATTGATAATGATAAATTACCTACTAAACTAACAGGAAAGGAACCCAACAGTTGCTTGAATGTTTGATCAAATACTGCACTAATAAGGTGATATATTTGCAAGAAAAAAAATGTAATAGAGAATGTATATAATTCATCTGACAAAGTTCAGAAAAATAGAATTTGAAGAGAAATAATCAGTATATATTGTTATTGTACTACCAATAGTAACATTATAATTGTGATTAAACTTTTTAATTTTTTTACCACAAAGCTGTTAAATATTTTACTCTAAGGCTTTATTTGGGATAATACGGTGGGAGAAGAGAATAGAGAGGCTGATCAACAAAACTCTTAGCAGAACCAAGGAGGATTTTGGACCCCCTTGTGGGGCCCAACAAACTATAGATCATTATGAAAGGAGGAGGAATTAAGGGAAGTTATTTTTGAAAGTTCTAATTAGAAAGAATTATAATTTTGAATTGAAATAGAAGAGGAAAATTAATTAAGGCAATAAGTGAATTAATTGTTGTTTTTATTCCAATTTGAATTCAAAATAAGAGGGAATTAATTAAGACAGTAAAGTTGTTTCATGTTTGGGAGAGAAATAGAAAGAACTTATTTAAAACTAGTTATTTTGTTATGAGGGGGAGGTGTATTTTGTTTGTTTGTTGTAATTTTCTTCATGAGGGCTTCCTAGTGGCGTTTAGGTTGATCGGCAGAACTGATCTACCTCTCGAATAGTAGATCACTTGTATCTTTTTTTTTTTGTTGAAGTATTAATAAAAAAATCAGCCCCTATCTTTGTGTTTATGCACTTCATGTTTATTGTGTTGTTTTAACTTTCAAATCGTATCAAATTAATATCATAGCACTTTTTTTGGACTTATGACGGCAAAGAAGGTGGATGTGTTGGAAGGCAAAGTCGAACAAATCAAATCCTAGTTGGCGGATAAGCTCTTAACCGTCGAAAGAAGACTTTCATGCATTGAAGGAAATCTCTCAACCGTAGAGAACCGCTTTGAAAACTTAGAAGATATGATGAAGAAAATGATCGAGATGCAGTCAACGGCTTCACCGATGATTCATAGGGCTCAACCAAAGAGAAAGAAAATTCTAGAGGAAAAGATGAGAAAGCTCATGGAGATGCGATCCAAAACACTA
>NW_021333761.1:0-327 GCF_001605985.2 Dendrobium catenatum
TTAACTGGTCCCTGAATGATCCGATGATTGTAGCCGCTAGACTCGGATTGCCCATCACAGCACACTCTATAAACAAAAAACAGCCACACCCACCAATTAAACTCAAACAAGTCCCAAAAGGTTAAATTTGTGTATTATTTCTATCTCCAGCTAATTTTACTGTATTAGAATATTATATATATATAAGTTTTTTCTATTTTAAACAGTTTGTTTAATGAATAAATTAAACAGTTTTTTTATATAAATTTCTATTCTAAAAATTGCATTTAAAAAGCAAAGTAAAATATTGTTTGTTTGTTTTTTATTTTAATTAATTATGACAGCATG
>NW_021333762.1:0-272 GCF_001605985.2 Dendrobium catenatum
GCGAGCGGAGACCGGGGCCGAATTTTCGGAGCCCACAATGATTGAAATATTTGCTAATAATGTGTAAATGTTACTCCTGCATAAAAAAGGAAGGGAGTGAGGTTTATGGCATGCGTAGATTATATACTTAAATACTTCAAATTTGCGTTAAAGTCAAACCTATCTCAACCTGATTTGTGATGGGGTTCAGCTCTTTTTTGAACTCGAATTGGCTCCAACTGTTTTAAATAGATGGCCATTCCTGGTCAATAAGGGAGAGGAGGTTAGAGTTA
>NW_021333763.1:0-343 GCF_001605985.2 Dendrobium catenatum
CAAGTTGAAAATAGGTTCAAGAATCAAGAGACAAGAAGTCAAGAATGAAGCTTAAGTGTTGGCACTTGCACCTGTAACTTGGCGACGTTGGCGTGTCGGACTGCCGATTTAAGAATAAATAAATGTACTTTAAATTTTGTAAATTATATAGTTTGTAAATTGTAAATTTGTAATATGTAGATTATAATTTTCTAATAAATGTTTGATTAATGTTAGAATTTAATAATTTATATAGTAATTTTATAGTTTATATAGTTTTGTAAATTATATAGCTTTTAGCCTTTTAGAGTTTTACTGTTTCATTACTGATTTACTGTTCTGCACTTCTGTTAATCTGCTCTAA
>NW_021333764.1:0-302 GCF_001605985.2 Dendrobium catenatum
AATCCCTTTTACAAACTCTTAAAAGAAGTTCTTAGTTGTGAGTATATCTTCTAGATATTAGAGGATAGTAGCACTCTCTCTAACACAGGGAAGAATGACCCACAAAACAAAACTAAAATATCATATTATTAGCGCAAAGGCAAGATCTCAATTAACTTGAGAGATATATAAGAACTTTAGATATTATGCACAAAATAGATTTTCGTAGCAAGATAAAAAGAATCTTAGTTTCAAAAACCATTAGCTAAAATGAGTTAGACTTTTATTTAGAGAAGAAAATTATACCACTAAATAAGGTCAGA
>NW_021333765.1:0-377 GCF_001605985.2 Dendrobium catenatum
CTAAGATATCTCAAATTTCAGCCAAATTCAAGATGTCATAACCTAAGGAAAACAAATTATCTAATGCATACAAATCTAAAGGAAATCTCTAAACTGTCCTTTCATTCAATTTCCCTCTTAAACTTCTTCAAAATTCCTTCCTAAAACGGCTTCTGTGGACTTGTGACTCGTGCGGCATTCACAGGAGGTAGAAGAGCTCCGCTTTTTCACCCGTAAGCTGTTCTCGCCTGGACCTGCTAGACCGGTCTAATAATACTCCACTCCCAAAGATCCACATTGTCCTCAAGCGGGAAATATGCTCATGTTCCCGTGAAGGTGATTGTCGTTAAGGTTGTTGAATGATGCATGCAAAGGGGAGGGGGGGGGGGGGCAAAACA
>NW_021333766.1:0-204 GCF_001605985.2 Dendrobium catenatum
CAAAATCCTTAAAGGGATCTCTAGCCCGCTAATGCTCTAGAGAGCTACAAACAAAGTCAAGAAAAAACCTAAGGGCCGGAGTTCCCTGCTAATCAAAATTACAAAAATATCTAGTAACATTCTAAGAAACAAAAATAAAGGGATAGACAGAGCTCTAACAGCAAAGTCCAAAACCAACACGCGTATCCTCCCCAAAACGAGCGC
>NW_021333767.1:0-1036 GCF_001605985.2 Dendrobium catenatum
CGGAATTTTAACCTCCGAAAAACCGTCCGAAAACTACAAAACTGTCAGAAATGAGTGGTTTTCCTGTAGTGGTAAGGACCACAGTTGGTGGGCGACGGTGGTCGAAATGACCGTAGTCGACGGGAGATGGAGGTCATAAGGACCATATTTGCGATGGTGATTGGAAGGGTCATAGTTGGTGGACAATGATGATCGAAAGGATTGTAGTTGGGCAACAGTGGTGGGAAAGAACTTTGGTGGTGGTTGACAAACAGGCGGAACTTTGGCGGTGGTTAACAAACGAGTGGAAGTCCGACGATGGTCTAGAAGAACTCTGTAGTGGTCGACAAACAGGCGGATGTTTGGCGGTAGCCAAGAAGAATTCTAGTAAAGGTCGATAAACGTATGGAAGTTCATTAGTAATCGATGAACGGGCGGGAGTTCGTCGACGGTCATGAAGAAATCTAGCTATGGTCGGCGAATGGGTGAAAGTCCGGCGTTAGTTGACGAACATGCGGAAGTCAGACGATGGTGGGAAAGAACTCTGGTAGTGGTCGGTGGCGAGGAAGTTCCCAAATTCTCCCCTTATATTTCTCCTTTCTTCCCTCACTTCTCATGATAAGAATGGGGCTATTTATAGATTTTTGAGAGTATCATGGCTTGTAAATATGTGGAGGATCGATATTAAGATGGGAGTGATTTGAATGGATAGTTGATATTGATCCCTTTGATCGTGGACCATTTTTTGATCATTTAAATGTCTTAATGATATAAGAATTTGATGATCTTGGTCTCATTAGATTTTTTCGTCGAGCTGCTTAATTTGACTATAAGCCTGTCTTGTTTAGAATTCGTTCACTACATGAAATATGCTTATTACCGGAGGGCAAAATTAGTCAGAAAATGCTTAAAATCCGTCGAAAATATACATTTCCGACGAATTTCTGGCGAAAAATTGTTCAACAGTAAAAAGCGCACCATGAACATGTTACTATCGCAAAATAATCGGAAAGATTTCCGATGAAATTTCGACGATAAATCAGTCAGAAATATTTCC
>NW_021333768.1:0-250 GCF_001605985.2 Dendrobium catenatum
CATTGATCATGAGTTTAGGCACTTTAAAAAGAAAAATGTATATCTAATTTGGGACTTTTGCTTTTTATCTCTCTCCCTAGGTTCTCTCAACCAGCAAAACTTCTTGTGAGAGCTCTTCCTACCTCCTATATCTTTTCTGACCAAAGCCCGCCGTCAAACCCTTACTGGCGGCGAGATTCCGGCGACCCAAGGCTCAAGACGTTCCAAAGAAGTTCCTATCCGATCCAAGGTGTTTTAGAGCTCGATCCCA
>NW_021333769.1:0-271 GCF_001605985.2 Dendrobium catenatum
AGAATACCACAATGAAGGTGGTTGGGATAGGTATGATCGGAAATTTAAAGAATTTTTTTATAGACAATGTATTATTGGTTGAAGGCTTAAAACATAATTTGTTAAGTATAAGTCAGCTATGTGATAAGGGTTACTGTGTATATTTTTTGCCTACTAGCTGCATATTAAGCCTAAATAGTAAAGATGTTTTGAACGGAAAAAGGGTAAACAATATTTATATGCTAGATTTAAATTGCATTTAAACTCCTACTGCTTTTTATTTGAAAATTAT
>NW_021333770.1:0-532 GCF_001605985.2 Dendrobium catenatum
TGTTTTATTATTTTTCATTTCTCTTTTCAATATAAGTCTCTTTGTACTTAGAGAAATTTGAGTTTTTAGATTATCGATTTTGGAAAGATCAATTAAAAACTTGAAAAATGTACAAACATATAAAAATTAAAAGAATGCCCAATGGTTCACAAATTGAAAGGGAGGCACAAAATTAGCCCAATATAAAAAGATGCACAAAGTGTGCCATATTTTGAAAAGATGCGCAAAGCGTCACAAGTATATTATCTTTCCTATATCTTCTAATATTCAATTTCAAATGAATCTTCTGTTCAATTTTATTTTATATTGAAATTTGAAGTACCTAAATTTTCATTTCATCTACTTTGCAATAATTTTCTTTATCTAATTGTCTATACTGATTCATGACCTTGATATATTTTTTCTTATCTATGTTATATCTAAACTTAAATTATATTAATCTTTTTTTTTCTCTAAATGATATTTATCTTTTTATTACAAATATAATTTAATCTCTTTTAGGATCAATTATCAAAGGCTTCTCATATGACTT
>NW_021333771.1:0-607 GCF_001605985.2 Dendrobium catenatum
CGCTATATTAGTACTTATATATAGGAATCACAAACAAAATGCAAATTATGAAAGAAGTACATAATATCAGTATCATATGTTTTTTAGGGTATCATGCCATGACAAAAGTAGTTTATGAATTTTGTATTATCATGTGTAATAGTATAAGAGGTATCTATAATCACATACATATTATGTAAGTTAGGTTCCTAGGTAATCATATCATATTATATGGTATTTCTCCCAATATGAATTATTTTAAGTCAAGTTCAATATCATAACTTATTATATAAATAAGAATAGTTAGGTGGCATAGTATGTGAGTCATTAGCCCAACATGTCAGCACTCATATGTTAACATGTCTTAGTATTATGTTTCCATCCTATATCAGGTTTACACCAATAACTAAAATTTAAATAAAAGCCCATCGATCCACTTTTTTATGTAAGGTGTTATGTCTCTACCAACCAACCTAAACCATAACAACTAGCATTTCCAGCATACATACATTTCATAGCATATATATGATAATTAACCTTTTATATCATGTTGAATATTCATCACATCTTATCATTTATAATGTCTCATATTGCATGTATACTTCAAAGAATGGAGTTCATAAAATAA
>NW_021333772.1:0-280 GCF_001605985.2 Dendrobium catenatum
CCATTTGTTTCTCTCTCTAGAGTGTTTTAGAGTGAGAAGGTCTGGGGCATGGCGGGGGGAGACAGGCGGTCTCCTCCCCGCTCCGGCGGGGGCGGTGGTGAAGGATCGGCGGAAGGTAGTGGAAGGGATCGACGGCGCTCTGGAGGCGGCTCGGGTGGCGGACGGAAAGGCTTTGAGGGGTGCTCGCCGGTCAAGGCGGGAGGGGGGAAGCACTCGGGTAAGAGTGCTGGAAGGTCTTCGGGTGATGGAGGAGCGGCTGCTGCTCGTGGGGGCAAGCTGG
>NW_021333773.1:0-511 GCF_001605985.2 Dendrobium catenatum
TCAAAATAGAATTCCCAGGTGAACTTTTCATTTATCTCATGTTGCATAACTTGTTCATCTGGTAGTTCATCATTTATCGGGCAATCATCCTCAATAAGATGGGCTGCTAAGAAATCTTTTACTGCCTGTCTTTTGTCTGCTCGTAGTGGAGTAAATATAATATCGAACTGCGATAATATCATTGGCCAGCGGGCTAGTCTTCCTGATAATGTCGCTCGAGTCATCAGATACTGTAAATGATTTATTATGGATATGAGATTTATTTTATGAGAAAGCATGTAATGCCTTAACTTCTGAGCGGCGAAGATCAAAGCCAAGCAATATTTCTCAATCGGAGGATAATTTACTTTAATTGGAAGTAAATGTCTACTCAGATAGTACAGTGCATTATCTTTTCCTTCCTTATTAGATTGAGCTAATAAGGCGCTAAGAGATTCACTTAAAGCTTTCGTATACAAAATCAGAGGTTTCCCTGGTATAGGAGCTGCAAGCACTGAAGGATTCATAAAAT
>NW_021333774.1:0-268 GCF_001605985.2 Dendrobium catenatum
GAACCAGCTCAAGATTGGGTAGACTAGGTCTGTGTCAATTTGTAATCTTTTTCCTTTCTTGAGTCTGTTATTTTTGATGCGGCATCTGATGATTTGTAACTTGGAAGATTTTCTGTTGTGCCCTAAAACATTTCTATTTTTGGTAACATCATCCAGGATGATATTTATATCATCCTGGACGATCTGACAAAAGTAGAAACCCTAATTAGGGCATCCTCATTAAAGTAGCCGTCTTTCTGCAAAACACATCGTCATGGACGATTTTGCA
>NW_021333775.1:0-227 GCF_001605985.2 Dendrobium catenatum
CTAAAATTTTGATTATTTGATATGTGTTGGGCATTGGGAGTAATAAGGGCCTATTTTTTTATATACAACACGTGAGCCATAAGAGCCAAGCTATTTATGATGGGAGGTACAAAGGCATGAGCGAAATATATTATTTTTTCTCTAATATATAAACTGGTAATTTTTTTTTTTTTAATGTACAATTTGTTTTATTTTAATATCATGCTCAGTATAATATGTTTCTATTG
>NW_021333776.1:0-296 GCF_001605985.2 Dendrobium catenatum
CCCAGCAGCCCACCGTGGGAACCAAGGAGCCAAGGCATGGAAACAACCAACCCGTGGAAGCCAAGCACGGAAAACAACCATCCTAGGGATTCCAAAAGCCGTTTTGGAATCCCAAGGGACAAAACTAAAATTTAAGAGATAAAAACTATAAATAAAAATTACATAATTAAGATAACTAATGAACTAAAACCTAGCTAATTAATGAGCTAACCTTTAGTTCAATAAATGAACTAAAAACCGGCTAAAAAATGAGCTAAAATCCAGCTCAAAATTTATTGAGCTAGTAAGCTCAAGGG
>NW_021333777.1:0-369 GCF_001605985.2 Dendrobium catenatum
ACATTTTATTTTGCATAATTAATTTCTTTTAATTGTGATTACATCTTCACTTGTAGAATCTTCGATTTGTTGCCCTTATTGGCTGGATATCGTTTAAGCTTGAAGTTTCGTATTGCTTGCTTGGAGGAGATTTTGGAGGCCAAAGCTCCGATTTCAACCATCTAGCTTATTCACAAAATAGACTTTTGAACTCCTAACTCTGATTTCAATTCCAGTAGTTTTATAACAAAAATAATGAATCAAAATACTTTTTCTTAAGTTTTATGATGTTATTGTACGCTTTATTCTAAATAATTTGATTATAAGAAATTAAATTTTCATTGATTAATTTTTATACAAATTTTTCAATATATAAGTTGATTGAGGCTT
>NW_021333778.1:0-204 GCF_001605985.2 Dendrobium catenatum
GAAATACAAGACAGAAGATGAACTTTACTTCAGCTGTTTCCTTCTTCATTTCTTCCTTATAGTTTTCTATGCTTTTATCCTTGCAGGTCGGCTCAAACATCTGAAGGACTTCGACATGGTATCAGAGCTTCAGGTTCTCCAGGTTCTCAGCTATTCCAAGTGATTCGTGGTACTGAGTCCTGCTTCTTCTTCCAATGGCTTCCC
>NW_021333779.1:0-2409 GCF_001605985.2 Dendrobium catenatum
ATCATCTGCATAAAGCAAATGATTAATCATGAGGTTGTTGGATAAAATGCCTTTAAAATTGCTAGCAGTAAGGCCACAAGAGAAAGCATCCATCACAACAGAGAAGAGAAGCGGGGATAAGGGGCAACCCTGTCTGAGACCAGAGGAGGAAGAGAAGAAACCCTCCAGCCCCCCATTGATAGATACAGAAAAATAAACATCCTCAATGCACCCCTTTATCCAGCCCACAAACTGGTGAGGAAACCCTTTTTCCAAAAGCCTGTTAAGCAGGAAGTTCCGGGAAACCGTGTCAAATGCCTTTCGAATATCTAATTTGGCACAAAGCAACTTCTCCCTCCCATTTCCAGTAAAATCTCTGAGAATATCAGAGGCAAGCACCACATTATCAGTAGACATTCTATCTTTAATGAAGTCAGCTTGGCTAGGGTTAATTATAAAAGGCATAACTTCCCTCATCCTATTAGAAATAATTTTGGCAACAATTTTATAAAAAACATTGCAAAGGGAAATGGGGCGGTAGTCCAAAATGGTTGAAGCATGAGAGCCCTTAGGGATGAGGACAATGGCAGTGGCCTTGGCACTTCTCGGGAGAAACCCCGTAGAGAAAAATTGCTTCACCGCTTTACAAACATGTGCTCCAATAATTTCCCAAGTTTCTTTATAAAATTCAAAAGTGAAACCATCAGGTCCGGGGGCTTTAGAAGAGGAACCAGCAAAAACCACATCATGAATCTCCAGATCAGTAACCGGGATAATGAGAGAGCTGACCAGGTTTGGGGGAATAGTAGACCCACTGGGGATAGGGTCAAGCAACAAGGGAGAAGGCTGGGAAGGTAATGTGGAATTGAAAAGTTTTTGAAAAAAACCCACCGCAGCAGACGCAATGCTCTCAGGAGTAGAGAACTGTCCCTCATCCGTGACAAGCTCCTTAATGTGACAATAGGATTTTCTGGCTTTTATACGGGCAAAAAGAAAGCCTAAATCATCCTCCCCCTTGGACAGCCAACTAGCCTTAGCTCTTTGAGTTACCCAAGAACCCCAAGCCTTATGAAGATAGGATAACTCCTTGTTGATAACATGCAAGGAAGCATTAAGATTTTGATCAAGGGGAGCCTGATGAACCTGCTCCAAACATCTATGTTGAGAGGCAGTAAGATCAGAAATTCTACTAGCCAAAAAGGAAACATTGGACCATTTGTTCTTTTTAATAAAATCCTTGAGTTGATGAAGCTTAGCATACAGAGTAGAAATGGGGCTTCCAGAATTTGGAGCAGCAAAGACCGAAATAAGTCCATCCCAAAAACCATCCAGTTTAAGCAAGTAGTTTTTAAATTGGAATCTAGTATGCACAGAGGAGCAGTTGCCCGGGAGAAGGATCAGAGGGGAGTGATCAGAGCATGCAGGAGAAACCACTTTGTAGTAAGAATTAGGGAAACAGTCCAACCACTTAGAGTTAGTAAGAACTCTATCCAGTTTGATATGAATAGGATCATCAATCCTTTGGTTGTGCCAGGTGTAAAGTAATCCAGAAGAAGGGAGGTCAAGAACAGCCGACTGAAAAATCCATGAATTCATTTCCTGCAATTGACTATGAAGGAGAGGCCTCCCCCCCGATTTCTCCTCAACAAATCTGCAGCAGTTAAAATCCCCTAGGATAGCCCAAGGGGAAGAAATAGTGGGGGCAATACTAGCCAATTGGTGCCAGAGAGAGGCTCTTTCGGAGGCCGAGTTTGCAGCGTAAATCACAGAGATCGTGAGAGGAGGCATGTTGGTAGATTGGACAATGCCGTGAATCATCTGAGAGGTGGTAATAGAGGGACAGAAAGAGATACTCTGAGTGTTCCATTTAATCCAGATACGTCCAGGGGAAGAACAGTTGAAGTTGTTAACACTAGATTCATTAGCAAAAACCTTGTGAGAATTTATGAACCAAGGATCATTAGCAGCAGCAGGGGGAATCTTAGCCTCAAGGATACATAACATTTCCAGTTGATATGTGGATATCAGATGCCGACAAGCCAGAACTCTATCAGGGGAATTAAACCCCCTGACGTTCCAGCACCCAACAGGGCAATGGGTCATTTTCGATTTGAGTTGGAAGAGCGGGTCTTCTTTGCGCTCTTTCCCTTAGAATCTTTGGGCTGTTGGGGCTGCTTAGACATAGGTGGTTGTTTGGGAGGGATGATCTCCGATTGTGCTGGTTGGACAATAGTATCAGGGGGCTCATCCTCAGGAGGTTCCTCAGGTTGTAACAGGGCAAATCTGTTAGGGGAGGAAATTGACGGGTTGTTTGGCAAGGTGACAGTGGCAATGTAAGGAGAAAAGGGGGGATTGTCCCCAGGAGGAGTGGCAATTTCAGTGACCATAGGGAAATTATCAGAAGAAGAAACTTCTTCAGTCGGAGAGTTC
>NW_021333780.1:0-274 GCF_001605985.2 Dendrobium catenatum
AAAAGAAATGAAGAACTTTATGACGAACAATGACCTGCATGATGTGGGCTTTTGAGGGCCTCAATTCAAGTAGTGCAACAACAAAGATGGGCTAAGAAAAATCTAGGAAAGGCTAGACAGATTGCTCATGAATTCTACAGATCTTCAATGCATTCCCTTTGCAATGGTGAAGCATTTAGCTTGGGTAGGGTCCGAACATCATCCGTTATTATTGGAGTTAGTTAATGCACCGAGAAGCCACCAAATAATAAAGAGAGGTTTGAAAAAGTTTGGA
>NW_021333781.1:0-301 GCF_001605985.2 Dendrobium catenatum
TGAGCAAGGTGCTAGTCTCGCCCATGTGAAAGTGAGCATTTGAATTGCAAAGAAATTGGTTGGCAGTAGCCCAATCAAAATCATGGTAAGAACACAGGGTATGAAGTTTATCCCCTGTGGTGGAAAGCTATAAAATCTCTGCACAATCCTGATATGTGATCTTGACGGGATGTCGATTCACATACGAGATAACATAGGTAAAAGAAAAATTCATACAGAGACTTATAAAATCTCAAAGAGCAACTCAGAATTTAACGGTACAAAAAGAGTCAGAAGAAATCACATGGAGGTGTGGGAAAAT
>NW_021333782.1:0-381 GCF_001605985.2 Dendrobium catenatum
TTTCTGGATTGAACGAACCTGACCAAAAAGTTGAAATGGGTTGAAAATCCGGACTCGAACCCGAGTCATTCTTAAACCGGGTTGACCTTAACCCAAAAAATCTAGTTCGCGTTTGAGTTAGGTTTTCGTGTCATGTCATGTCAATTAAGTGGCCGCCCACCAACCCATACCACTAGGCTCACTATCGTCATCATATTTGGACTATACATTATTGTTGCGGGCTAGAAAATATGCAGCGATAGAGATTTAATTCTGCGTCTTAACGTTGCACGGATAACTAGCTCACACACAGAGAAAACAAGATTTTTTACGTGGAAAACCCTTAGAAAGGGGAAAAAAACACGGGGCCTAGCCCAGTTGAAAAATAATTCCACTAGAATT
>NW_021333783.1:0-328 GCF_001605985.2 Dendrobium catenatum
CTTTCAGGAATGCCAAAATTGGATGGAAAATTCAGCAGATCATAATGGTATGTTTCTCAATTTATTCTTCAATGTCCTATTTTTCTTGGAAGGCTAGAAACAAATTGACTCATGATAAAGTGGTAGAAGGAGATATTTCAGTGGCGGCCAATGCCGTATGTTATTCTTCTATATCTAAATTGATTATTAAAATCATTTCAGATCAATGGGATGTTAACCAGCCACCTAGGCTGTCCAAGAATTGGCATCCCCCTCCACCCGAATGGTTAAAAATCAATGTAGATGCATCTATTGATGAATCCTATAAAGCTGGTATTGGAGGTGTTAT
>NW_021333784.1:0-297 GCF_001605985.2 Dendrobium catenatum
CTGATGAGAAGGAGATTATCTAATAATAATTTATGTCTTAGAGGATGTGGAGAAGTGGAGAATCGGGACCATGTTACTACTAAATGTCCTAAGTTGTTAAGAATTATTTGCATTCTTCGTGAATGGGGTTTTCATATTCCCTTCTTTGATTCTTTTAATGTATTGTAGGAGGCTAACATCACTCTGGATTATTTTATTCTTGAAGGCAGATGGAACATTGATAAATTACTACTTTTTTTCGGTGAAGACTTGGTTAATGATATTAGTAACATTCAAATACATCAAGAAGAAGAGGAA
>NW_021333785.1:0-591 GCF_001605985.2 Dendrobium catenatum
CTTCCCACTTTTTTTTCATTGTCTTCAGCAATATTAACATGTTTGTTACGTACTTGGCCGTTGCATATATGGGATTGCAACAGTTAAATTTACAATGTATTTTATGTACCGAAGGAGAAGAAAGAAAATTATTAAGCTTACATTCAAGCCACATTATGAATTGTCCTATGCATGCAGAGTGACATAGCTACGTCCTCAAGTTTAAAACTCGGACTCTTAGTAGATTGAATAGAAATACTGTGCGAAAGTAAGATCGTGCATGCTTTAAAAATATAGAATACCTTTGGGAGAGCAGGGTTTGTTTTGCTTTCTTTTTTGGTTGTTAGTTAGTAACATATATAGAAATGTTTTAGAAAACAAAATTAATTTTTAGCAAATGACAACATAGCAGATTCATTCAATAGATAGAGTGGAAGTGCATTTACCCTTGGCCTCAAGTTCTTGCATATATACACCTGCCTTTACGGCAGTTCGCACAATTATTATACCTGTTACAATTAAAAGAGAGAAAAAAAATAAATATATATGGAATCATAATATCTCAAAATGATCCAAAAAGCTCTAATCGAATAAGGTCCCGTCCATAATAAG
>NW_021333786.1:0-370 GCF_001605985.2 Dendrobium catenatum
AAAAAAAAAAAAAAAAAAAAAAGGAAAAGAGGGGCTCCAGCTTGAGCAAAATCCGCTAGAAATGGAAAAGCGGACTCCCTCTTCCCAACGCCCAATCACCATTTTTTGTTCAAAAAACTTAAGAAAAAAGAGCCAAAATCATAACTTTAATTCGAAAAAGGGAAAAACTTCAAAGAAAACATGCAATGATCCAATCACAAACAGCCATTTGAGAATCGCTCGGAGGACAGGAAATTGGTGAAGGCAAAGATTAAAGCCAGCGAGACCTGAATGCTCTTCACGGCAGGCTTGTTAAGCCTTCTTAGGTGCTTCCCTACGGACAACTGTTTCTTCAAGTCTCCGGCGCTGGCCGGCGTTGCGCCGGCTAGCC
>NW_021333787.1:0-885 GCF_001605985.2 Dendrobium catenatum
AATGCTCTTATTTAAAATTTAAAAACACAAAAAAAAATTAGAACTCCTATTTTGGATTGTTATTGCAAAAATTTCTAATTCACCCCCCTCTTGGCACATCTAGTACTTTCAATTGGTATCTAAGCGGGGTTTCAAACATAGTGTTTAAAAAACCTTAAAAAATTAATCATGGCTCATTTTTGTAAGCATAATACTACGGATGGTTATTCTATAACTCTTCTACCCTTGTTTGATAACATTCTATTTAATTTCTGGAAAATTAGAATGTCTATTTGTATAGTAAATAAACTATCATATGTGGATGTTGGTTCAAGAAGGTTATAGTGCACCTTTCAAACTTGTGAATGGCAGGAAAACTTAAGTACCTTTTAATGAATGGAGCAATAAGGACAGAGATCTAGCATTATTAAATGCAAAGCACTTAAATTATTTCTTTTATGTTTTAAAATCTGAGGACTACATGAGAGTATCTATTACGAATCTATTTTTAGGAAATAAAATTTTGATGATAACAAACACTTATGTTTCTCTATGAATGCCTTGCCTTCTAACATTTCAGGTCCATAAGATTAAACTGCAATTTGAACCAGCTCAAGATTAGGTAAACTAGGTCCGAGTCAGTTTGTAAACTTTTCCTTTTTTTTAATTTTATTATAAACGATGAGGACCCTGATGCTAAGTAACCATGCACACACACACTTGGGGAAATATTTATGATTGTTTTTAGAGTTCTTTATTTTTGGTCACATCGTCTGAGACGATCACAAAATCTTAAAGTGCACTGAAGGCAATTACATCCAAATAAAGATTCACAACAAAGAAAATTAAAGTGTGGAAAATAAATATATAAATAATAAAGGAAAGAACACACCAGATTTATAGTTG
>NW_021333788.1:0-200 GCF_001605985.2 Dendrobium catenatum
ATTTATATTCTATTGAACTTTGAAATATCGAAATTTTCTTCATCTCTCTTGTAATGATTTTCCATATTGAAATGTCTAAATTGAATCATGTATTTGCTAAATTCTTCTTACTTACAATGTTATATGACTTTTTAAATTTCATGAATTTCTATGATTGACCTAATGTTTTTAGTTTAAAATTGCATACCTTGTGTCAATCA
>NW_021333789.1:0-1260 GCF_001605985.2 Dendrobium catenatum
TACATCCATGTAATCGGAAAATAATATTCACTATTGAATCTAGAAACTAATTACGTCATTATTTGTCAATATTTTGCTTGATAATCTACTTTATTTTGATTCTGTCTTAGAGATTAGTAAACCTAGTGGGTTGATTATTCTTCTCCTGTTATTCTTTCGATTTAAATTTCATTTAATATTAGGTTTTAGCAATTAGTACCCGCCTAATATTGCATATTAATTTAATTTGTTTAAAATCTGTCTTCTTTATTTGAACTATATTTGATTATCTCATATTAAAACTTTTCATTTCACCAGATGTACTTCCCTTGTTTTTATTGTCTAATGGCGAAGTCATGTAGTTAATTGAATTTGATGTCATTAATTAAATTTTTTATTTGATGTTTGTTATAAATATTTGTGGTAATAATATGATTTTGTGTTTTTTTGTGTTACTGTATTTGGAATTTTTTTTGTAACTGTTGTGTTTTATTTAAGTTTTTTATTTTGTCTTTGATTTGTTTTATTTGTTTAAGTTTTTAGGTTTCTTTAACCTATTTTGTTTGTTTGAATTCATATTAGAATCCATTGTTTACAATTGGTAATTCATTTAGTGGGAGCTTAGGAGAAAATTTATTTTAAGTGTTAACTCAAATAATAATTATTTTACCATCATCAGAAAGGGGGAGACTATTTCAACTTAATTTTCAAAATTATGTTTTAATATCATATGAGTTATTTATGATAACAAGATATTATTGTGTTGATTATTGTTTCTCCTAACACATATTGGAAAATTTTTATTTGTATTGTTTGTGTGTACTAACATTTCAGGGAAATCATACTCCATACTATCGATGACTTCAAGATAGATTATATTAGGGTTTCTTAAAAATGAAGTTTGAAAGTTTTTCTATTTTTCTTGAGTCTAACAGAATGTGATAGTAATTAGGTAACCGTGCACATGCACATTGGGGGAGTGAGTTAAAACATATATTTTTAAAACAAATTTTATTGTATGATTCTTGAGTCGTACGATATAATTTGAGCTAAAAGTTCCTCCAAAAACAAGTTAATCAAATCAAGCCTTTGCAATTTCTTTTGAACTATTCTTAATGTACAAACTTTGGTATGTATAGATGATGTCTAGAGTACAAATTGGATATGTACCAGTTCATCTCGAATAAACTCACCAAATTTTATACTAATCGTATTATACAAAGTGAAGTTCATACAAATGATATCCAAAGTACAAAATGGGTTCGTACTAGTTTATCCCAT
>NW_021333790.1:0-805 GCF_001605985.2 Dendrobium catenatum
TTATATTGATGTGTTTATTTTATGTGCGACATAAAACTTGCCTGCTTTTTCTAGATTTTTTATTTTCATGTGTATGACCTGATTTTTGTAAGCTCTTTAGGATAAAAATATTTTTTCTACTCGTAACAATATTCTAAAATTTTATGAATTAAATAACTTAGAAATTTAATGACCTAGGGAATAGCCGGAATCATACAGGATCACATGCATATAAATGCATTCTTCTCTCCCCTTCTAATAAGACACCTCCTTGCCCGCGGGTAGAGTCCGGATAATCTGGCCTATGAGGATGAAGTGCCGGGCCTGGGGAGGCCTAGTCTTTTTTAAAAATTATTTTTATATAAGTCTATTTTTAAAATCTTATGCATATTTGATTTGAGGCCTTTTCAATTAGTATATATGACATTAGAAACTAATTAAACTAAAACTTTAATTGTATTAGCTCTAGGAGCATTCACGCTTCATAAGTCCAAGGTAAATTAGGAAACTCTCTAGACGTCAGCCATAATTCCAAAAAACTAAACTACATACCCATCTTTCATAAAGACCAGATAATATGGATTTTATGCATGAAGGTGGTTAGCTAACATCCCTTTCAGGCAGGATTTAAGCCCATGTGCATTAACTAGGACACAAATGTTAGTGTTGGGTAAAACACTAAGGCCAACTTAGACCTAAGATTCGAGGCTACTACATTGGGTGTTTCATAGTACGCTTAAATAGTGGGTAAGTTTCTTCTCTTATGGGATTATAAATCCTACTTATTCGTATCACATAGATGGCACCACTTCCATCCTTTCTTTCT
>NW_021333791.1:0-461 GCF_001605985.2 Dendrobium catenatum
TACTAGAATGACAAAGTCTCCTATGCCAAAGCCATGTAATAAGTTTTTAGAAGGCTCTACCCTGTTCCATGTAATGTTGTTTGATCTAATGGTAGTGATGCTATAAGTTAATTTCAAGGATACTCAAGGTGGTTACGGGGCTGAGTAAGTAGCTTCATAAGGTGAAAATTACATTGGGTGAGTTCACATAAGAGGGGACCACCTTGTTGATTTAGGCTAAATGTGAGCTTGGGCTAGGTTTAGGAGTTATTTAGGAATATTTTAAAAGAGTTTTGAACAAACTATGTGGGTAGCCAAGGAGGGAAATTTAGTGTTTGATGGAGTTTGACTAGATGAGAGGATTTGTTCATTTGTTGATTGATTGAATAATAAATAGGTCAGGCCAGTTAGGATAGAGTTTAGGGAGGCTTAGTTTGCTATTTATATCAATTGTATGAGGTTTAGAGAAATGGAGTTGATGT
>NW_021333792.1:0-312 GCF_001605985.2 Dendrobium catenatum
CTTCATTATAAATGATCTTCATAACTTACAAATACTCCACTAGGGAATATGTTTTTATATCAGATCATCATCTATGAGGAAAACAAAAAGGGAGTAGTTTGATCATCTTTGATAAGTAAAGACTTAACAAAGCATCTCGACCACCAAAGGAGAAATGCAAGATCTTGATTAAAGATTGATTCTATGAATGAATTTGTCTAAAATAACTCAAAGAAAATCGTATGAATTTTCTAGAGTCCTCATTTACATGTTCTAGGAGAACTAAATGCAACATGATAAAATTTTCCTTAGAAAATTTTAACTTTTGCATGA
>NW_021333793.1:0-248 GCF_001605985.2 Dendrobium catenatum
AAAGTCCAAAAAGACATTCAACAAAGCCAGTGTTCAAACCCGAAGAAAGGTACGTCTTTTATTTTCAATAAATTTCAATTATTTTACTATTATTTATTAAAAAGTGCTTCTAATCCCTATTTTTTTTATTGGAATAAACTGCAAGGAATGGTACCAGTCGAGGGAACAAAAGTACAAGGAGCTAATGACGTCAGTTGCCTCTATCCAACAGGGTAGAGGTGCTACGGGCGAAACAACCGAGTCGTAGC
>NW_021333794.1:0-353 GCF_001605985.2 Dendrobium catenatum
TGTATTTCCTGTTATGCTAGACATTATGAGAAGAGAAGCAATGAGAGGGCGAGGGAGGAGAGAGATATGTTCTTATCTCTCCCCCCATTTTTAGATTGGATTTCTTGATGTAGTGTGACTTCGTAATTTTTTCCTATTTTAAAATTTTCTGCGTTAAATCTTGGATTTACTTTCCTGTTTGTTTTATTATTGTGGTGTCTACTCCAAATCCCCAACAGTCCCAAACTGACCCTATATATATTGCAACAAATAGATTATGAAGAGTTTCAGAGAATATATTTATCGCAAAAAGCTGTATAGCAGGAAATTTTATTACGTCCGGTGTAAGGACGTAGAGGAACGTTTGATCTGAG
>NW_021333795.1:0-265 GCF_001605985.2 Dendrobium catenatum
TTAATTATATATATATATATATATTCCTCCTTGATTCCTTCTTATATAATAAATATTAACTCCTCGGGGCTTTTCCTAAATAATTCTCTCTCAGTTTGAAATTCAACTTAAATTTCTTTCCCTAATTAATTCCCTTCCAATTGTAATCAAAATTTTCCTAAATAATTCCCCCTCTCTTCTTGCTCGTCGCCCACCCTAGTGGGGCCCACCGGCTCAATTGCCGATCTATCAATACTCCCCTCCCAAAGAGCCACCTTGTCCTCAA
>NW_021333796.1:0-209 GCF_001605985.2 Dendrobium catenatum
CGCCGACCAGAGCCTGTCCTGGCCTTGAAACCCATCTTCTCACTGTAGGTGTAGTAGAATGCTTTTGCCATCGAAATGGAATCGAATTCCATGCCAACCGCTGGAACCAGCCTGCTGCCAGCAACAGTGCCAGCAGGATCAGGTGGTGGGGTAAGCGAGTGCGCATGCTCCAAAACAACCGTAGACACAAACCACCTCCCAGTCTCCTT
>NW_021333797.1:0-364 GCF_001605985.2 Dendrobium catenatum
TTGAAACAACACAACACTAAGGGGGTGTTTGGTATAGGATTTGTCCGTCATTTTTAGTAGTATTTAGCATCAATCCAGCCAAACACAATCCACGCTGTGGTAAATCTGGCAAATCCATAAATCCAGAATTTACTGATTTTCGGTATAAATCCAGTAAATCCATCTAAATCCTAATCTCATTCCTATTCGGATTTAACGCGACTTACAATTGCAGAACTTCTTCCCGCGGCGCCCGTCCTGTAATATGTTGCCAAACTTCTTTGGATTTAACAGAATTTACAATTTGTCATACCAATCACTTTTCAGGATTTATGAACATAGGATTTATTAAATCCGGATTTACAGGATTTAGTAAATCCTACTA
>NW_021333798.1:0-243 GCF_001605985.2 Dendrobium catenatum
ATCCTTAGAAAGTTTCTGAATTGCCTTGAGATGAAGACAACTTCATCGCTTTCAGACCCGAAAGATTCAGAATCTGTGTTGTGCGCCTTCATTGCCACCATTTTTTCCTTCTTCTTCTCACCTGCATCAAGATTTCTTTGATTCAATTCTTGCTCGTAAGCAATGAGTGAGCCAAGTAAGTTGTCAATCGAATATGTTTTCAAATCCTTAGATTCCATTATAGTAGTAATTTTTGCATCAAAA
>NW_021333799.1:0-294 GCF_001605985.2 Dendrobium catenatum
AAAGAATTAGATCAATGCTCACTAATGATATTGATTTATTAAATTACATTATTGCCTTGCTATTGGTTTTTTAAATTAATAAGCAGTGATTGACTTCCCTAAATAAGTTAAAGGAAGAAACATCGATGATTGTCTAACTCCCTTAGTGTGTTAATTTTCTTTTAATCAAAATATATTTCAAATAAAAAATTAGACTTTGAAATAGAGATATATTTATTCTTCATATAGTAATTTATCTCATATGAATAATGTTCCAAGTCAATGAAATTAGTGTCGTATTTTTTGTAATTAGGT
>NW_021333800.1:0-249 GCF_001605985.2 Dendrobium catenatum
AGAGATTCACATTTGTGATCAAACATAAGGCGGGGCGGAGTAACAGAGTCGCCGATGCATTGAGTAGGCGATCTGCATTGCTCATTCATTTGCAAACGGAGATTACTGGGCTACAAATACTGCAGGAACTCTATGCCGCGGACAAGGATTTTGCAGACATTTGGGAAGCTTGCAAGGCCGGCCAGCCTAAACTCGATTACTCCTTGCAACAAGGGTTTTTATTCAAAGGAAACAGTCTCTGTATCCCAG
>NW_021333801.1:0-235 GCF_001605985.2 Dendrobium catenatum
AGAGAACCATGAGAGTAATGCTTATACCAAATCATTTTCAAGAAAGTATTAACAAATCTTGATTTTGAATCTCTGTCAAACTAACCATGTATGAATTTGAATAAGTTAGTTACTCAAAATGGTGAAATGCTAAAATATGCAAACCTTAGTCTATATTTGCCTTGTTTGTTTTATTTTTTGTTTTCTCATTGAATGATGCTGATACAGCGGTTCCTTTGGAACCGCCTCTTGAGGC
>NW_021333802.1:0-932 GCF_001605985.2 Dendrobium catenatum
TAACGTAGTGACACCTTAAGGACAAAAATTAAGGACTTGGCTAGCGAACTTAGAAATTTTCTAGGAGGTGGATAGACCCCGGATTGATATGAAAACTCAAACACTTAAACTTAGTGACATTTGAAATATCCCAAAATTTTCTAGGAATTTTTAAGAGTCTTTAGACCCCTTAATTAACCAACCATAATTAACCTGCTAAATAAGGCCCCGAGACCTTCCGAAAATTACAATAAATACATTTTAGGTCAGTAAATTACTATAATACCTTAAACTGACTAGAATCGGATCCTTGACCTTAGATAAATAGGGCTCCCTAGTTTGACTTCAGGTTGACCCTTAATTTGATCTTAGGTGGAAATTATTTTTTTGCCCCTAATAATTCATTAAAAATTATTAAAAATCCCAATTTTTTCTCAAACATTTGGGATCACTTTCTCAGGTCATGCCTGGCCTTTGGGAGTAATTCCAACCTGTTTGGAGCTGATTTGGAGCAAAATAATAAAAACAACCCTTTATTAGGAAATTTAAAAATTCCCTTAAATATCATGGATTTAGAAAATTCATAACTAATTGTAGAAAATTCCAAATTAGGAAAACTCACTTGAATTGGACTTCTATTAGAGTATAGTATTTTTAAAAATATTAGGATTCCAGAAACTGGCCTAGATTAGAAAGTCAACTTTTTGGTCAACCGTTGTTCATTTAGTGCCCGAAACTTAGAAAATTCATAACTTTGCCTAGAAAACTCCAAATTCAGTGTACTACCTGTCTAACCACTCATATTAAGGTCTAGTGTTTTCCTAAGATTATAGGAACCCCAAACCTTGCCTATTTTCCATAGTGACTTTTTAGACCCTTAGCTTAGTTCCTAGGAGGACCCGGGACTTTCTAAATGTGGCTAATATCACTTGAACTTTAAATATCAGTATCCT
>NW_021333803.1:0-227 GCF_001605985.2 Dendrobium catenatum
GTAGCTTATAATATCAAAATAAAATTAAGCATTAAATGTCTAGTACAATAAAAAAAGCATAAACATAAATTGTCTAGCTGATGTGAAACGTACATGCGATGATGGAGTTACTTTAAGAAATTAACAAGAACAATTTAAACAAATAATCCCAAAGTAAAATTATCACTTATAGCAAAAGATTGATCCTTGTAATTCGTGTTCTTTAACTTGGTTAGGCAAGGTAGAGC
>NW_021333804.1:0-299 GCF_001605985.2 Dendrobium catenatum
AACTTTTTAATAATTTATAATACAAAAATCTAATCGATTGTGAAAGTGAAAGATTTTTATCAAAAATATTAAAGTTTACAATGGTGAAATTTTGATCTACGTGACGGAGAAATAATCAAATATTTTCCAAGTAATTATAAATGGTAAGGAAATGCAAGAAATGTAAAAGTGCAAAAAAGAAAAAAAACACACCAAATATATTTATAGTGGTTCGATCAACAATGACCTATGTCCAGTCCCTGGAGTCCTCCACTACGAGAAGTTGCACTAAAATAAAGTAACTCTCCTTTTGCTCCCAC
>NW_021333805.1:0-1165 GCF_001605985.2 Dendrobium catenatum
CCTGCACGAATTTGTCTTGGTGATCTTGGCTAAATGACGAGTTTATTCGCAAGGTCCACCTTAGGTTATCTTCTATTAGTGGGATCTCTTCCACTACCTTAGTGGTCTTCAGCCCTGACACCATTATTACTTCAAGTTGTGGTATCTCCTTAAGAAAACTTGTCACTTCTCCAACAACATTTAGTGGAAGTCTCGCAACTGCAGTAGATTACACTTCATCATGATTTCCTAGCCTCTATCCAGGAACTTGACTGCCATATGATACATTGAAACCACCCTAAGAATATTCAGGGGTGGTCGCTCGAGAATCACATTGTAGATGGCAGGAATTTCCACCACTTTGAAGTTAGCCATCACTATGAATTGGCGCTCACCCTCGCCCCAAGTCACAAGTATGTCGATCATTCCTTTAGTCTTTTATCTCTTGCTTGAGAAGCCGTGGAGTGGACTTACAATGGAGGTTAGTTGAGAAGTAAACAAAATCATCTTAGTAAAATTATATTTGAAAATGATGTTAATGGAACTCCCTATGTTGATAAGGATTTTGCCTATTTGGTGGTTGACAAATAGTGTGGTGGATACCACAACATCATTGAAGGGTTTCCCACTCGCCAGTTTGTCCTCTTTGGTAAGGTGATTAGAGTGAACATGACTATTGGAATTCAAGGCATGATCACTGAGTTGACTTCTCCTGCACACAGCTATTTAAGATTTTCCTCCCAAGACATCGTCGCTTCATCTCTTATAAGGATGGTGGATACGACCCTATCAATGTGGTTGGCATGAGCAGGAACTAGCTTGTTCTCTTGCTTTTTAAGAGATGCCTTTCCTCCTCGTCTGCTTGGGTTTGCTAGGAAGAATTCCTTTAGCTTCCCTATTTTTATTAAATCTTTTGTAAGTCTTTAGAGATGTTCCTCAGTGTCATGCACATGGCCCTTGTGAAATGTAAAAAAATTTGAGGTGTCCCTTGTGTAGGTGCCCCCACCTTCATCAGCATCAGACACTTGAAGTAATCCTTATTTTGAATTGCCTTCACCGACTTGACCATGTATATGCATACAACATGTTGCTGGGATATTAATTCCTCTCCATATGGATGAGCTGCGCTTGGTATTTCCTTCACTCGATGAATGGGTTGTCCCTTGATTTTCAACAATCTTGCCAT
>NW_021333806.1:0-389 GCF_001605985.2 Dendrobium catenatum
TATATATATATATATCAAATACAACCTTACATTATGCAGATATATAAAAAAAATCTGGAACTAAACTATAACAATGTGCAAGCCTGGCTATGCAAATATAATGAGAAAAATCACTAGTAGAAATAGGCTTATACTTATCGTGAGGATATGAAGTGTATGCATACTATCTTTGAAATCATGAATTACACGTGATGATTAAGCTACGAAATAAACATTGGACATGATTGAAATCGTCTTTTGAAATTAATGCTTTGTCATTGATACTCAAATAGGTATATAGAACTCTCAAGAACTCCATATAAGCTTTTTTGTTTGACACTAAATATCCACATATCGTTTATTTCAAACTAATGCAGAGTTTGCATGAGTGAAAAAAAAAAAACTGTCAT
>NW_021333807.1:0-231 GCF_001605985.2 Dendrobium catenatum
ATTATAATTTTTTTATAAAAATTATTCATAAAAATAATGATGAAGGTTATCACAAATTAACAAATTTGTATAAATCAAGTAGATATATACTGTGAGACCTCGTTCCCTTACTGTTCCTCTCTGATTTGAATTTTTCCTCTCAGGATCGTCCAGGCCGATCGGCACTGTAGAAAATATCGGCCTGAGAATAGTTTTGGGAGTCGTCCAGGCCGATCGTTTTTGGTCTGATCG
>NW_021333808.1:0-1437 GCF_001605985.2 Dendrobium catenatum
AAACTTAAATGGTTGTTGAAGGCATTGTTCCCAAATACTATGAAAGTCAGGATCCTTGTCATATAATTCTTGGATGACTTCTATTCCTACGGTTTTGACTTGCAATGTGTTTAGTAAGAGAAACCTTCTACTAAGGGCATCGGCTACTTGATTAGTATTGCCTGATTTATACTTCAAGGAAAAATGAAATGATGATCAATATTCCATCCACTTGGCATGCCTCCCTTTTAATTTATTTTGATTTTGCAAATGTTTGAGGGCTTGGTGATCTGAGAATAAGACAAATTCCTAGGCAAACAAGTAATGGCTCCAATATTGAAGGGCCCTAACAAGGGCATAGAATACCTTGTTGTATGTTGAGTATTTCTATCGTGATTCGTTAAGCTTCTCACTGAAATATGCTATACGAAGCCCGCATTGACTTAACACAGCCCCTATGCCGATGTTAGAAGCATCGCATTCCACTTCAAAAAGTTGAGAGAAATCGGGTTAGGATTAAAACCGGAGCTGTGGTCATTAGTCCTTTAGTTGATCAAAACTATAGTGTCTTCTTGCCCCATAAAAACTGTGGTTGCTTTAAAAGTTATGTTAATGGGGCAGCGACAGTACTGAAGTTCTTAATGAATCGCCTATAAAATGAGGCTAACCCATGAAATAGTTGGACGTCATTCACGTTAGTAGGGGTCGGTCATTCTTGAACAGCTCTTACTTTTTCGGGGTCCATCTGCAGCCCTTCCGGAGAAACTATAAAACCCAAGAACTTGATTGTATTAACCATAAATTCACATTTGGAGGTGTTGGCAAATAGTTTTTTATCTCGGACTTGAAAAACATGCCAAAAATGTCCTATATGGTCTTCCAGGCTGCGGCTATATATCAAAAGATCGTCATAATAAACAACCAAAAATTTATTGGGAAAAGGTTGGAAAACCTGACTCATTAATCGCATGAAAGTGCTCAGAGCGTTAGAAAGTCCAAATGGCATGACAGTCCGCTCGTACAATCTGTCCCTTGTCTTGAAGGATGTTTTCCATTTGTCTCCTGGCCTCATTCGGATTTGATGGTAGCCACTTCTTAAATCGATCTTTGAAAATAGTGCATATCTACATAGCTGGTCAAACATATTGTCAACTCGCGAAATTGGGAATCGGTACTTGATGGTGATTTTATTGACGGCTCGGCTATCAATGCACATTCGCCACGTGCCGTCTTTCTTTGGTACAAGTAAAGCGGGGACAACACATGGACTAGCAATCAGTCTGACGAATCCTGCCTTGATTAGCTCATCAACTTGTCGTTGTAGTTCCTCATAGTTTCTAGGTGACATACGATATGTGGGCCTATTAGGGATGACCGGTCATGGTATGAAATCAATGGCGTGTTGCACTTCCCTCATGGGCGATTGCTCAGGAAAAACCGCCTTGAATTCTTGTAGCA
>NW_021333809.1:0-1096 GCF_001605985.2 Dendrobium catenatum
AGACCTAAAAAGACTTGGTTAGAAAATATTAGGAAAGATCTTTCTTTATTAGATTTAAATGATAATTTGACTTTTAATAGGACACAATGGAGAAAAAGGATTCATGTAGCCGACCCCACGTAGTGGGATAAAGGCTTGATGATGTTGTTGTTGTTGTTGTGAAAGAACTCAGTCAACATAGATTTTATTTCCAGCATTTCTTTTTAAGACATCAACCAAATTTTGATTGTCTTTATAATAAATGGATTGATTATCTTCTAAATTTAGTTGTAAATTACACACTGATGGATACATCTCATTTAAGTCAAATTTAAATATTCTTCATAATGCTTCTGGTACAGATACCCATCTACTATCTTGATATTGCTGAATCTCATCAAAAGGTTGTTCTTCATTTTTTTGTGAAAATGATACTGAAATCTTATCATGCCCCTTATAAATATATTTCACTGCTTTAATACCGGAACAAATCTCAACATTTATATTACAATTATATCTAGATAATAAATATGGATTATAAGGAATAACCCAAGATTATCCAAATAATTATTTTTGACTTTTACTTATTGACCATCATTTCTTCTCCGATAAATTGGATAAGAGTCATCCCCAACCATAGTTTGGCTTGAGAAAGATCTGGGATATTTATTCTTACATAATCCTTTTTTCATACAAGCATTATTTTTATTTAAGTTTACACATGGATCATGCATCATATGCTTAACAAATTATTCGTGTAGCCTCTTATATTTTGAAGGATCTGGTAATTCTGCAGATACAATTATATCAAACTCTACTAGAACTGTTATCTTAAATGCAATCTTTAAGATAATTAAAAAATGAGCATGTGGAAACCCTCTTTTCTGGAATTCTATAACATATACATGACCAGCTACACCTCCAAAAATAGATTTCTTGAATAACTGATCCTTTAAATCTTATAATTTAGACCTAAATATACGCGTTGTTATGTCAGGTATATCCTGTGCCATTTGACCTGACTTTAACTCATTCTGAATTTCTTTCCAATCAGGATTATACGTCATTGTTATGAATATGTCTGGTTTTCCAAAGCATTGACATAGAGCCATTACAT
>NW_021333810.1:0-1711 GCF_001605985.2 Dendrobium catenatum
ACATACACATATTTTCGAGTCAGATTTTTGAGTAGTGCCAAGTAGGATGGCAGCTTGTAAAGGTGCTGGGCTATGAACTAATTCCATTGCTTGTGGTGGCTGTTGCAGACTCTCCCACTTTCCCTTTCAATACACTTTTTGGGGGCTGAATTAGTTATTTAGTTATGGGGATGAATATCTTGCTTCTTGGTGTATATTATATTTTGTGCTATTGGCCTCTATCAGTCTTCAAATAGGAATTAATTCATTAGTTTCTTAACAGTCACGAATAGGAACTTACCAGGTATCAGCTTGAAACTAAAACATAAAATGTGCATCTTGCCCAATGTGCTTTATGTCTACCAATTATTCATTCCATTGGATGTGTCGAAAACTCGAAATGGGTCAATAGATGGGGTTTAGGTCTGATCTAAAGTTAATCGGACTTGAAACCAGTTAATCCGAACCTGACCCTTTTAATAAACAGATAAAAAATATTAACTAGAATCTGACCTATTTCGACTTAAATGAACTAAATTCGACCCGTTAACTCATTTTGATAAAATTTTATTATTATTTTTAACTTTTTAACAATAAAATTTATGATATTTGGTTTAAAATAATAAGATTAAACCTACATGTATATATATATATTAAATTGGTTCTTTTTGGTCAAAAATGGGTTTGCAGTTTAACCCGAACTCAACCGTTTAATAAACATATCAAAAAATATAACCCATTCTTGACCCGCTTATTAAATGGGTTACTGGTTAGGTTGGTGAGCCAGGTCAATTTTTGACACCCCTACATTACATGTAGCAGATTACAAGATATTCAACTCCTTGAATCTAAATAAAGGTTTGAGCATATATAATGCCATGTTATAATTGATTTAGTTAGAAGTACATATTTTGGATTACAAGATATTTGACTGCTTGAGTTTTATAATGAAATTATGTGTTATATTTGCTAGGATGTTATTTTAGCAAGATTAAAAAAAATTTTGGAATCTCCACATGCTGCTAGAGAAGTAATATTCTCTAAGAAAGTTGAGGTTTGTACTTCTATAACTTTTTAAATTCATGCTTGTTGCATCAAAGAATATTCAAGATGGTAGAGAAATATAAAGTTTAGTGTTCTTGCTTTTTACAAAGATCTGACATGCAAACTGATTAAACATAGAGGTGTAGCGTTCATAAGAGACACCAACATTTTTACGTGGAAACTCCTAAAAAAGAGGAAAAACCACTTGGCCTTGCCTAGTCTAATTGAATCCATTAGTGTTTGCAATTGATTACAAATGAGGTTTTTCCTTGAGGGGAAGGCCTCGGCTTGATGTAGCAAATATACATCATATAAAGTGCATTACATGGTAGGAGTTGGAAGAATTAGTGTTGACATGTTCGTTGGTTGGCATGACCATAGTCATCGAGCGATGTCGGTCGAAAGTATAGTAGTCGGACGACGGTGGTCGGAACTATCGTAGTCAAGTGATGAATGTTAGAAAGACTGAAGTAAAGTGACGATGGTCGAAAGGACTGTTGTTGGCAGGCAAAGGAGGTCAGAATGATTATAGTCGGGTGACGATGATCCGAAGGACAGTAGTTGGTGGGCGATGAAGGTCAGAAAGATCGTAGTTGGGTGATGGTGGTTAGAACGACCATAGTCAGACGACGACAGTCAAGGAGATTATAGTTTGGAGATGGTGTTTGGAGAGACCATAATTAGAGGG
>NW_021333811.1:0-280 GCF_001605985.2 Dendrobium catenatum
CAAATCTGATGCCGTCGCTGGATCTCCGATGAACCTGCAAGGAAGAATCGCAAGCCAAGCAATGGAACAGGGAAACGGAGCGGTATGCTCCTGTATTTCGTATATTTGATAATGGGTAAAAAGTTGTGTAACAAGCCCTCAGCTAAGCTCTCCTATAAGTATATTTTCTATTGCTGTAGAAAATGCTATAAAAGTAAAAAGGCAACATGAAGCAAACTATTGGAGCAGAAATAAGGAATGGGAAATGAGGTAGTGGATGGCGTATCTGGTAGTTAGCCTT
>NW_021333812.1:0-364 GCF_001605985.2 Dendrobium catenatum
GGTTCCTCACGGGTTAGCTGAAAACTCAATTTAAACCCATTCAACATAGTGACACCCTAAGGACAATACTTAAGGACCCGTCTAATGAACTTAGAAAAATTTTAGAAGCTAGGATATATCACCGATTGATATGAAACTTTCAACATTTAAATTTAGTGACGTCCTAAACCTTTCATAATTTTCTAAGAATTTTTAGGAGGTTTTAGACCACTTAATTAACAAACCCTAATTTACCTAATAATTAGGTCCCCGTAACTTCAAAAAATTCTAAAAAATCTATTTTAACTCAAAAATTTTCTCATAATACCTCAAACTCTTTAGAATTTTGCCTTTAACCTTAGATAATTAGGGCCCTCTATTTTGG
>NW_021333813.1:0-367 GCF_001605985.2 Dendrobium catenatum
GTCTAGAATGGATCCTAGGATTTAGAATTAATCTGGATTTTGGAAAGGCAGTGACCTCATATCAAAAATGAGGTCAATAACTACTTTTTACATCATGGCTCATAGAGAATTTAATACTGTAGACTTAATTTTTCGGTACATTGATCACTTAACCACAATCCGCGATCCAGGTCATAAGAGGAAACCTAATCTGGCTTTAGGACACCTCATAGCATATATCCTTGAAACCAAATATCAACTTCAATATCCTATTCCACCCAACCTCCCAACTCTCCTCTACTCATACAGTTCTTTCAGTACCCTTCACAGTACTCGTCTCCACCCTAGGGATGAGGAATCTCGGGGGACTGAGGAGGAGGAGGCTCCC
>NW_021333814.1:0-299 GCF_001605985.2 Dendrobium catenatum
GATTTGGGTTAATAGGCCATTTCTGAGAAGGATTTTTTAGGCTCCAACTTGGGGTACCAAATGAACTCCAAATTTGATGAAATTTGAACCATAGGATCAATTGAGCCCAATGACTCAACCCACCAAATTTGAGCTCAAATGGAGTACTCTAAGATGGTTTACTAAACCACCCAAGGTGAGCTCTAAGTTACCTTCAAATCAAAATAGAGATTTATCCTAAGCTTGGATTGGGGAAAAATCAGTGGCTCTACATTCCTTGTCATACACATCATCATCACACAAAGAATCACACCCTAAAT
>NW_021333815.1:0-390 GCF_001605985.2 Dendrobium catenatum
CCTACATCTTCTCAATGCATTTTTCTCGAGTATTCTGACACTATGAAAGGTTATAAGTGTCAAACTCTCACAACAAACAAAATTATATTTTCTAGACATGTTAAATTTAACGAAGCTAGTTTTCCGTTTAAGAACAGGTGTGACACTACTAACCCAGGAGACTCTTCCATGCCTCCGTCTCTGCTTATCCCCGTATCTACGGTTCAACAGGCTTGTCAACAGCCTTCCGAACCTCGCAGCATCCCGGTTGTACCGGATACTATAAATTCTTCTCTCAACATATCTGATCAACCTATTGTCGAATCAAGAAGTCACAGATCCATTCCCAGACCATCTGAACCCAGGGCCAATCCGCATCATCATATGATTACGCGACAACAAACCGGGTCT
>NW_021333816.1:0-557 GCF_001605985.2 Dendrobium catenatum
TCGGCCAGGACGATAAGCTCAAAACAGAAAGAAGTAACCGCCTTAGACAATTAAGGTATACTGTATTTTTAAATTATCAGCCAGGACGATATGTAGATCGGCCTGGACAAAATTCCCAGATTATGCCTTAATTGATAAGGAAATTAAGGGAGTAATTAAGGATGATTAATACGATCATATAGTCCTGGATGATCGCAGGATCAGCCAGGACGATCCATTCAATAACCTTAAGTTACCTCAGGACGATAAGTATCGGCCAGCTCAAAATCAGAGCGATGCTCAGGACGATTTTTCTCTGATTTGAACTGATCAGCCAGGATGACCATGAGATTGGCCTGGACGATCAAGCCAAATTTCAATCGTTCAGGAGTGCATACAAGGTGATGCTCTGGCCGATCTACTGGAATTTGTACTGATCGGCCAGGCCGATATCCATATCGGCCTGGACGATAAAGTCGGCAACTTGCAATTAATGAGCTCCTTTGAAGCTCTTCTATTTAAGAGCTCTTGCTCAACATTTTTACATGACTTTTGGCTGATGCCTTGATCTGAGAAGG
>NW_021333817.1:0-221 GCF_001605985.2 Dendrobium catenatum
TCCCGGGACGATCAGTGCAATTTTTGTTCCAGTTTTTTGTCCAGAAGTTATAGGAAAATTTCCTGTATGGATCGGCCAGGCCGATCTGGGATCGTCCTGGGACGATCAGTGTAAAACCCTTAAAAAGCTGAATTTTTTTGAGTGCAGTTAGTCTGTACGAACTGGATTTAGTACGGGACGAACAGAAGAAATTTGTGAAGAAATCTGTCATTTTCGTCTGT
>NW_021333818.1:0-205 GCF_001605985.2 Dendrobium catenatum
TGATTTCCGTTAACTCTATATCCCACCTTTTTCTTCATGATCTTACTTCTCCTTAGTCGTTTCCTTCCACCCACCAAAACACCGCCAACATCTCCACCTTGCCGCCAGCCCCTTACCCTCCCCCATTCAAACTGCCGGCCTAGCCCTCTCCCATCCCCCATTGCCTAATTTGGATACTTCCTAATTTTGGATTGTCATAATTTAG
>NW_021333819.1:0-354 GCF_001605985.2 Dendrobium catenatum
CAAAGGAGATTAAGCTCTTTATGGCTAACCATGTTCTCTATGACTTAGGTATTATTGGTCAAAAATTCACTTGGTGCAACAATAAGCAAGGGATGACAAGGATCTGGGAAAGATTGGACAATTGCTTATTGAATTATGCGGCTCTCCAGATAGTTCCTTCAGCTTCTATTAGACATTTACAAAGGGTGGCATATGATCATTGCCCCATTGATTTTAAAATAGATGATGTGCAACGATCTAGCTCTAAAATTTATAGATTTGAGGACACATGGAAGTCTTATCCAGTGACTTGGAAGATCATTTCTCAAGCTTGGGATAGATAGGATTTTGGTAGTGCTCCTGATGTCCTTAATC
>NW_021333820.1:0-411 GCF_001605985.2 Dendrobium catenatum
GGAGGGAAGATCCAGGAGCTCTCTTCCGAAAGAAATTCTGGCTGGGAGCTCTTAGATCTCGAGAATTTGGAAAAGGATCCTCTACAAGACCTAATTTTTCACTATTTAAACCCCTTGAGCTCCCTTGAACGGTGGGGATGAGATCAAGAGGTAAATAGGAGGGGAAATCGAATGAAACCCACAGGATTTTGAATTCTAAAACGTTAGAAATCAATTAGGGCATTAATTTGGGTATTAATGGGCTCTAAATAGGTCATAAATGACCTATTAAGACTTGGATTGACCAAGTCAAAGATTGACTTGATCACCCAAGTCAAATAAGTCAAAGAAGTGAAGGAATCGAGTCATGCAATGGGTTGGATTGATTTCAAATGAATTTGGGCTCTTAATGGGCCTAATGGGTCAAAATTG
>NW_021333821.1:0-221 GCF_001605985.2 Dendrobium catenatum
CCCCAGCGATGGTTCCGATTTCCCTCACTATTTGGCGATTATTTATCGACTGCCTTTGTTGTTGATTCTGCCCCCCATTCGGACCAACTTCATCTCGAGCTGGGGTATTCTTGATGAATTGTCGGAGATATCCTTGCCGGATCAGTCTCTCAACTTCTTCCTTGAGCTGCCAACATGCTTCAGTTGTGTGCCCACGGCTACGGTGGAAGTGGCAATATTGC
>NW_021333822.1:0-483 GCF_001605985.2 Dendrobium catenatum
GATCTCGCCATTATTATAGAATTATGTATTGTTCGATAGGTTTTTTTTTTATTCCTTGTTTCTTTGACGTCAATCCATTATTTTTATTGAGAGTGCGAAGTTGCTATTGTATTCTTTTGCATCCTATTTTTTTGTTTTGGCAAAAGAGAGTATTGGGTAGATAATTTTTGTTAAATCTATATGTTTTAGTAATCGTTAGGGTTGCAATGCATGCCTCTTTAAATTATATTTGTTTTAATTAATTGTGATTCTACAATTGATTTTATATTTTATTTAATTTGATTGTTTTCTTATTTAAAGGTATATGCATCACAGTGAAATTGAGTTTTCTGCTTTGGAATGAGTGATTGTTTCCTCAGCTTTGTGAAAGTGAGAAATGCATCTGTTTTGGGGCCACTGTTTATTTATTTATTTTTCTCATTTTTCTTAATTTTGTTGAAGTTAGTTGTTGGAGAATTTTTGTATCCTCGAACGGATTGCATA
>NW_021333823.1:0-4391 GCF_001605985.2 Dendrobium catenatum
AAAACATATCACATTTTATGGATATAAAGGATCATATGTAAACATTTCATAGATTACACACATAACAATAATCAATGAATATCATCACATAGATTCAAAACAACATATAAAACCACTAGACCCATAGAAGAAACACCAGAACATGAAACACATAAACACAAAAGTAAGAACAATAATGACTGGAAGTATATCTAAAAATCTGAGGGGCCCTAATCTTGAGGAGGTGGTTGGTTGAACATTGAAAAGAAACTATTCATCATAACTATACTCATGTTGACCATGTCAAATTGACCATAGATCTAACCCTTGTCTTCCTGATATCTCGCATCTTGCTAATTTAAGTTATTCTCAATTTGATCAAAGCATTGATTAAAATGACTATCCAATCTATCAAATAGCTAGATTATTTATTAGTAAAAATATTTTTGGGTCTAGGTGCAGGTACTGGAGCAGGTTCTCCCCCATCTTCCTCTAAATCATCACTCTCTAAACTCTAATCTCGCCCAAAAAGTGCCCGAAAAGAGGCATCAATGAAGTAAATAGGAAGTTCTATGGGAGGGCCAGGATGGATCAGATTGTACTTCTTTTCGAGGATGTACGAAACTAGATGTCCTAAAGCCACATTTTTCATTCTCTTAAGATGTGAAAGTCCAATTTAAAAACAAAAATGTAAATGTAGTCCATGATGAGTTAGACTTCATCAATGAATTTTCAATCATAATTATTCAGGCGATAGTGGACTAAAGTGGAGTCATATTTATGCGATTAAGAACTTTAGGAATTATTAACATTCTGAAAACATACTGGATAACCCGTGCATTTTAATTTAGAGTGTAACCCCTAAAAAAATGACTCATTTGGGATACACTTCTAATAGTTTGATTAATTTCAGATCAATCTAAATCGGCTCTTCCGGTCAATGTGTGGGATCAAATCCTATGGGTTCTCAAATGGAGAAAGTTGCTTAAATCTTCTTTTCTAAATTATATACATTGTTTTTTAACATAAGAAGTAATCCTGAAGTTGTTTTGGTTTACTCTCATATTGGCCAAAAAGAATTGGAAAATCTCTTTGTGGTAGACATAAATGAGAGTTAATAAGAAAGAAAGTTGAGTTGAAGCAAACAAGAGCATGATAGAAAAGTGAATATCACCTTGAATGAGAAGTCCAGAAGGAGTGATTTTGGAAACAAAATACCTAAATTGGTCATCCACATTCTCCTTAGATAGAAAGTTATCATCCCTACCACTTCTATGAAAAGAACCCCTAGAATAACTTAGACGTTTACTAAAACATGCCATTACTAAGATGAGTGCTCTTGAGGATTTTTAAGTAGATATGAAAGTGAATGAAAATGAGTGCAAAGAACCTTCTATTTAAATAAAATTGATCTATCATATAGTATGAAATTTGTATCGTATGCATGATTTTAAAATTATACGGGACAAAAATATTTTCCTACATACGAATGAAATTAACCAAAACAGAAATGGATTTTCGTAAAATACCATTTCTGATGCGTCATTTTTTTTCAGGCTTTTTTACCATATAATCATATATACGAATAGGTGTTCGTCAGGGATGATCAGAATATTAAATATCATTTTAAATATGTTTAGGTTTGTCGTTCATTGATGAAATACAATTTCATACATATGATAAGCAATGAAAAATTGAATCCAACTGGTAAACCATCCACACACATACATATGACATTGCACATATCGTATTATACATTCACGTCATCATACAATATGAATCATATGGAAAATTATAATTTATTTAATTAACTCCATAACCTACCATGTACACATATTATATAATTCGTATGGGTCAAAAAAATTTAGTACAATTTGAAAAAAAACACTTAGAAAATAAGACATGATAATTAAAAAATCTTTTTAAAACAAAACATTTTACGTCAAGTGACATGCTTCCAGTCTAGTCAAAAATAAAAACAAATAACACAAGGCTAAACTCACAAAAAATAAACAAAATAAATAAATAGAGACAAACTAAATAGACATATATTTATAACACATCATGTTTATAAAATTTTTAATTTAAGCATTAATATCAATCATACCTAACCTGGTTCATAAAGTTCTAACTGTATCAAAGGCCAGTTGTTTTGTGAAAATATCAATATGTTAATTTTCTGTAGTACCGTAATTCAATTTAATCTCTCCTTTTGCTACATGATCTCTAATGAAGTGATGTCGTATATCCATATGCTTGGTTTTAGAATGTTGAATATGATTCTTTGAAATGCATCTGACACTAGTATTATTAGAAAAAAAAATAGAATTGCGCCAATTGAAAATCCTAAATCAATAAATTGTTATTTCAATCAAATAACTTGTGCCACACAACCATCTAATGCAGTGTATTCTACTTCAGAACTATATAGGGCTACTAAATTTTGTTTCCTACTAGACCAAGAAACTAAAAAAATTCATATAAATTGGCAAGTTCCAGATATACTTGTCTAATCAACCATTCATATTATAAAATCTAAATTAGAATATCTAACAATTTCAAATGAAGAGTTGTGCTTAGGATATCAAATCCCTAAGTTTTGAGTTCCCAAAAGATATCTTAGAATTCTTTTTACTGTTATCAAATGCAATTCTTTTGGACCAGATTAAAATATAACACACAAATAAACTCTAAACTTTATATCTTGTATGCTAAAATTCTAGGAAAGCAAAGATCAAATTATATCTCAAAATTTCATTTGATCAAAAAATTTTCTCTTAGGGTCCTTATCTAATTTAACTGTGGAACTCATAAGTGTAGTCACTAGTTTAGTATTATCCATTTTATATTTCTTGAGGATATCCTTAATATATATTTTGACTAACTAAGAAAAGTTTCTTCGTCATTTTACTTTATGTTAAAATAAAAAAATGAAATTTCCCATCAAACTCATCTAAAATTCATTACTTTTTATTTTTGAAAAATCATCACAAAAATTTTTATTTGTAGATCGAAATAAGATGCCATCAATATATATTTAAAAAATGTGAATATCATCTCCTATCTTCTTGAAAAAGAGAGTGGTGTCCACACTTCCTTTCATAAAAGATATCTCTAATAAGAAAGTGCTTAACCTCTCATATCAAGCCTTAGGTGCCTATTTATGTACATACCATGTCTTTTTCAGTTTAAACACATGATTAAGGAATTTAAATTTTTCAAAACTTGGAGGTTTCACAACATAAACATCATGTTATATCGTCCCATTCGAAAAGAAACTTCTAACATCCATTTAATCCTTTGACCTTTCAATCAATTCCGGCTTAGGCTATGAAAAAAGGAATTAAACCTTTCAATCCTTTGACCTTTCAATCAATTCTGGCTTAGACCTTTCAATCAATCCTTTGACCTTTAAAATAGGTAAAGGCTAACAAAACCCTAATTGCTTCAAGTCTGGCTACAGGGGTAAAAGCCTCTTCAAAATAAATCCCTTCTATTTGATTATATACCTTAACCATTAATCTTGCCTTATTTCTAATCACAACTCCTAAATCATTCATTTTATTTTTGAATATACACTTAGTTCCAACAACTCTTTAATCCTTTGACCTTTCAATCAATTCCCAAATAACATTTCTTACATATTGATTCAACTCTTCTAGCATGAAAAAAATCTAAAATTTATCTGAAAGTGCTTGATTTATATATCAATCATAGATATAAAGGTAGTATGGTTAACCTTTTTGCTAAGTCCATGCCTAGTCCTAACACCCTCACTAGGTTCAACTAAAATCAATTCTTTAGAGTGATTCTTAGAAAATTTCCATTCTCTAGGAAAAGGATTTTCTTTTTTTTATAATATTTTCTTCCAAATTTATCTTTTCAATTCATTAGGAGTTGTTTTCAGTTTGATCCTATTCAAACTTTGGCTATTCTAAAATGCCATATTCATCAAACTAAATGTGTAGTTTGCTCAACTACCAAAGTCCTCTTGTTAAAATCTCTAAAATATTTTCTAACACTAGAGAATCCAAGAAAATTTTTTTTCATCAGATTTTGGATCAAATTTTTCTAAAGGAATTTTTCCATTATTATGAATAAATACATTACATCCAAAAACATTGCACATATGATAAATTTTGTGTTAACACCTTAAGAAGTTTATAGGGTGTCTTATTTAATTTGGATCTAATGTTTATCCCATTCAGAACATAGCAAGATGTCATAACCACTTCAGCCCAAATAAATTTTGGAAGCGAATATTCCGTCAACATGTCTCTAGCGTCTTCAATTAATATTCTAATCTTTCTTTCTACTACCACATTCTACAGAGACATTATCTATCTATGTGACTTCCAATTTGACTCATTCATGGAGGGGAAGAAGCTTTTAGAGACTTGCTCTAAACTGTA
>NW_021333824.1:0-1001 GCF_001605985.2 Dendrobium catenatum
ATCTTAACTATGATACTATTCAACCTGTCATTTTACCCTTTTTTATTTAAAAAATATTAATTATTGGTGTTTAATTCTCTTTCCTCTATTTTGTAATATACACCTTAATTTTTTTTTAATGAGTTAAATGCCTTTTCTAAACTTGCTGATCAAGTTCTAATTAGAATTACCAAATCCTGACCAGATCCGGCTGCTGCTTTTTTTTTCCTCAAAGTCTTCGCTCACGTGCATTGAATTAATCAGTCTATATTCTTTGTTTCTATTAAAATAATATTTTCAATGTTTTTATTGAGGCATGGCCATTAAGAGTCAAAGAAAGCATGGTCATTAAGTTAAAGAATGTTTCAACATCCATGCTCAAATTATTTTGTGCGGACATCGGATGCAGCTCTACGTTCGGATATCGCTGTACCGAGCGGTACCGAGCAGCACCGAGCGCGCGGCACCGAGCAAAGGTGATGTGGCGTATTTTGATTGGTCTTCAGACGACGTTCGGCATCCACACAAAATAATTTTTCTAATAATGAAAAGATTAATTTGTTAATGCAACAATAGGGCCATCAGGACATCGATTTCTCAAATACTGAAGATACGTACAATAACAACAGCAACAATAATATCAAGTCTTTATCCCATTATGTGGGGACGACTACATTAATCTTTTTTCTATATAAGTGTCATGCTAAGAGTCAAATTATCATAAAAAAAAAAATTATTTCCAATATTTTCTAACAAAGTTTTTTTTTTAAGTCTACCTCTAACTTTCTAAACATATGCCAAATCTAATACATCTACTCTCCTAACATGGTCATGGGAGCGCTGCCATTTTACATCTAAGGCGACTCTCTCTAATTTTATATGTCGCTGTAGCTACTCAAATCTTTTCACTGATATACTCGTTTCGTATCATGTCTCTAAGAATAAATACACTCATCCACAGGGGCGGAACCAGCCCTAATTTTCAGGGGGGCAAATTTATAAGACTTATATGTTGGGGTCCA
>NW_021333825.1:0-243 GCF_001605985.2 Dendrobium catenatum
ATCAGATCGTCCAGGATGATATAAATATCATCCCGGACAATGTTACCAAAAATTGAAATCTTTTAGGGCACAATAGAAAATCTTCTAATTTACAAATCAACAGATGCCACTCCAAATACAACAGACTCAAGAAAGGAAAAAGATTACAAACTGACACCGACTCGTTTACCCAATCTTGAGCTGATTCCAAATTGCAGTCTGATCGCGTGGACCTGAAATGTTAGTAGAAAGCAGTCATAGAGA
>NW_021333826.1:0-264 GCF_001605985.2 Dendrobium catenatum
ATTCCTACTTTCAACACTCCTGAAAAATTATTTTAAATATAACTTTGTTGATGGTTTATTATGATATTGTAAATGACATTTAGCTTCACTATAGGAATACCCGTTAATACCGGCGGGCAACATCCGCCGGTAAACATAGATAATCCGACGGAATAATGAGTTTCCGTCGGACTTTTCGGCGGAATTTCATACGCCAGTTTCGGCCGCGTTGATAAATTATTTCCGGGGCAAAATTTGCGCCGGAAATTTCTCCGGCGCATGATC
>NW_021333827.1:0-1361 GCF_001605985.2 Dendrobium catenatum
GTCGATGCTCAGAATTGTTCACAGAGACATAAAACCTTCCAATGTTTTACTAGACAGGGAACTGAATCCAAAGATATCAGATTTTGGTTTGGCTAAGCTCAATGAAAATGAACACACCCACATAAGCACCAGAGTAGCTGGAACCATGTAAGGCACACTTTCCTATTATCTATTCTTTTGTCAAAGCACATACCTTATGTAATTATTTTCTATTTTCTTTGTCAAGCCAAAGACAATATGTGAGTTGGCCAATGGATTGTAATGTAAATTGCAATTTTTGGAAATTCCACGACGACTTTCGACCACGAGCCATTTTAATCTAACGGAAATTCCACATTGAATTTTTATCCTGTTGTCTCTCATGCCACATCAAAATACTGCTCATAGTTTGTAATGTAAGTTGTAATTCTTGGCCATCATTCATCTAACTTTGACCAGGGTAATCTTTTACATGTGGATAAAGCACTTTTTTCGACTCCATATTATCTTTCTCAAGAATGTAATGGCTATTGCATGTGGCTTTAGCCAGACCAAAGATTGTTATTGCTTTAGTTTTGTTTCAATATATCTGTTTTATAAATTTGCCTATAACAGCAATTACCATGACGAAACTTTTCTTTCTGTGTGATCAAATTCTTTGGCATCTCAATTACATTTTGGAAAATTGTTTTCCTTTAGTAATTCTCTGATATCCTCCCATAAAAATTTGACTATTTATTATTATTTTAAGATCTTAACACTACTATTGCCATGTCCCAAGTCCTGAAAGAGAAAAGTGGAGGGTTTCGTTAGATAGTTGATAGGAAATACTTGAGTTCACAAGTAACCCTAAGGTAATACTTGAGTTCACAAGCAAACCTAACCCAAATTGAAGTACCAACAGCAAGGATACTGCTGTTTACAGCAGAAAATCAGCCAAAAACAGTGGAAAGCAGAGAAAATCTGAGGGGAAATCAAGAAAAAAATTTGTATTCCACTAGTAGATGAATAAAAACAGAAACAATACAAATTCCTTCAATTCAAGAGGATGGAAACTCTCCAAAATCTCTAGCCAAGCCTAGAGCCCAAGCACACAAACCCTGATCTCAAATCCTATGATGCACCGACACTTCTCCTCAAAGAGGCGTGCAGTGTCCGACACCGTGTCCGACACGACACTCGCCCAACACTCCTTCGACACGTGCCTGACACGCCAAAAATGTGTCCGATTAAAAAATATTAAATACAAATTGGACACGCGTGTCCAACACGCGTATCTTAAATATTTTATAAATTTTTTCAAATATAATTTCTTGTATTTGACGGGATTTAAAATAAATTTCTAATTTCCTATCCACAACACCAAATCAACGTCCGCACTT
>NW_021333828.1:0-336 GCF_001605985.2 Dendrobium catenatum
TGGCTGGGTAGAAGTCTGATGAAAGTCCGTCAATGTTCAGTGATTGTTCGTTGGTCGAGGAGTCTGGTGATAAGAGAACTCTGATTTCTCTTCATTTCCTCTCTTCCTTATGTTCTTTGCTTGGTTCCCCTTTATTGATGAAATAGAGGTCTATTTATAGTTTTTAAGGAGTGGCATGGCCTATAAATAGGGTGGAGATCAATAACTAGTTGGGTGTATTTTGGATGGATGACCGATATCAACTCTCTTGATTGTGGATGGTTTATTGAGTATTTGAGTATCATAATGATATCAGAATTACACAATCTTAGGCTCATTGGATTTGAATCACTGGGC
>NW_021333829.1:0-342 GCF_001605985.2 Dendrobium catenatum
TAATGCTTTTCTGGAAGTTTAATATTTTTGATAAATACTAGACCCTATTATGAATTGAATGCAAGTGAGTTTGGTCAATTTGGATTTTTCTGGAATTAGTTATGAAGGTTTGAATTTTTGACTATTTAATGAATTTTTAAAACTCTTTAATTAAAGGGGCCTTTTGTGATTTTGCTCCAAATGAGATCCCAACTCCTTGAAACCAGCTCCAAAGGTCAGGAATGACCTAAGGAGAGATTCCCAAGTGTTTGGGGAATTTTTGGAATTTTTAATAATTATTAATTAATTATATTAATTAAATGTTGATTTTGCTTAAAATTAAATTAAGGTTTAATTTGCTGT
>NW_021333830.1:0-359 GCF_001605985.2 Dendrobium catenatum
CGACCAAACGTAAAGAGAGGTTGTTCATGTTCAAAAATAGGATTATCCAATACTTTGTTTACCTTCATCCCTTCAACAGAAGCCATCAATGTCATCTTCACAAATTTCAACTCCCCAACCTGCTGTGGAACATAATTAATATCCCCAGTAATACCATGTGGATCCACCGCCATGTCTCCACCCACAGAATGACCAACTCCGGCACAGATATCCTCCTCCTAAAAAATTTCTACATATACCCCCAACCCGTCACGCTCATCTTCTACCATATCCTCCGCACAACCACCAGTCACAACAGAAACCACCTCCTCTAAATGATCCGCAGATCCCATACTAGCCACAACTTCATTATTGAAGTC
>NW_021333831.1:0-202 GCF_001605985.2 Dendrobium catenatum
GTCTGTGTCAGTTTGTAATCTTTTTCCTTTCTTGAGACTGTTGTATTTGGTGTGACTATAACTTGATAGAAATTCTCTTGCTCCCTATATGATTTCTGTTTTTGGTAACATCGGCCAGGACGATCGTAAGATCGGCCTGGACGATCTGTCCAAAATCAAAAATCTTAGTTAGGGCATCCTCATTAAGGCAGCCGTCAACAGA
>NW_021333832.1:0-258 GCF_001605985.2 Dendrobium catenatum
TAGAAAGCAATAAGAAAGCCGTCCCAAACGAAGCCTACATCTATTTCAGGTTCATATAAGGATAAAAGGCATACTGAGTATAGAAAGATTGCGGATTTTGAGACCTTAGTCTATATAGATATGTCTCGCTAGATTTAATTAGTCATAGTTTTTTATATTATGCTGTGATGTATGTGCCATTTATTGTTTGTAGATTATTGTTTTGATGTTAAATTTGCATGAGATGAATGCATTTTTTTTTTTATGATAAGTACTTCT
>NW_021333833.1:0-251 GCF_001605985.2 Dendrobium catenatum
ATGCCTTATGTTCATCAATTAATTCTAAATGCTTTTTATTCAACTTATCAAATTCATCAAGAAGATCCATGTGATTAGAATCAATCGTTGAATGATCTTTAAGAATGACTTCATACTCTTTCTGCAAATTTACAAGTTTCACTTTTAAGCTAGCATGAGTTTTCTTGAGTTTTTTATATGATGTATGCATTTTCTCACAGATCTCAAACAATTTATCATAAGTTGGTTTACATACCTCTTCCTCATCACTT
>NW_021333834.1:0-403 GCF_001605985.2 Dendrobium catenatum
GTAATGGCCTAAAAAGTTTATAATAAAGATTAAAAAAAGATTGAGAGAGACAAATTACATAAAGAATCATATAATAAAAAAAAATTATTTTTAAGGGGGTTTGCCCCCTGGGCTTAAGGGGGTTCCGCCCCTACGTTGATATCAATCCAAGATCGAGCTGGACATAACAAAAGGTCATACTTTGGTTGATTTTAGATATGTAAGTTGAATTTCTCTGTTCTTTGTTCATGCATGCTTCCAATTAGGAGTAGTTGCATAAACAGGTGAATCCGTTGATACATTTCAATAGGATTTTAAGAAGGATTGATTCAAGCAAGTGTTGGTTCTTTCAAGTTTGATTTGGACATAATTTGCTCATTAATTGGCTGTTTGATTTTGATACAAGCCAAAAGCCAATCTAGTT
>NW_021333835.1:0-203 GCF_001605985.2 Dendrobium catenatum
ACAAGAAAATAATAGTCAAATGAAATTATTATTACTACCATGATATTATTTTAATATATTTTGAAATAAGAGGTTCATTGAGACATGCATAATTAAATTTATTAATTTGGTCTATAATCTTTAAAATAAGAAATTTACTTAGCATAGTATGCAAGTAACTTGTCTCATAATTTCTAATGGACAATTGGGAGTACTAGAGAAAG
>NW_021333836.1:0-402 GCF_001605985.2 Dendrobium catenatum
TTCTCTACCGCCGCGAATATTCCAGGACGCAACAAGTGGTATAGATATAAATAATGATAATCTCTAGATCAAATTCTACCTAAAGTGTTTGGTTTTGTTTGAGATTATTTTCTTCCTGATTTTTAAAGTAATTTTTAAGTATAAAAATTTCTATCTTTAAAAAATTTGTACTGAAAAACTATTTAAAAAACAATAAAAAAGTTATCTCAAACAAAATCTTAATAAAATTTGAAGAAAATCACACATTTGATTCAAATATAATACCATTTTAGATCAAAATAGTGATATAAGAACAAAAAAACATGAAACAAGAATATGTGAATTTTTTATTAGATTTAAATAATGCAATGCTTTAAAATCAAAATCAAGTGATTCCCGACTGGGGGGCAACTTTTGCTCCAA
>NW_021333837.1:0-267 GCF_001605985.2 Dendrobium catenatum
TATTGATAACTTACTTGGCTCACTCATTGCTTACGAGTAAGGGGTGAATCAAAGAAATATTAATGCAGGTGAGAAGAAAAAGGAGAAAACAATTACACTAAAAGCACACAAATCGGATTCTGAATCTTCCGGGTCTGAATGCGATGAAGTTGCCTTCATCATAAGGTAATTCAAAAGCTTTCTAAGGAAGAAACAAAAGCATCATCAAAGTTGGAGAAAAGCTTTCTAAGTTAAAGGATCTTCTGATGTTGTTTGTTTTGAATGCAG
>NW_021333838.1:0-230 GCF_001605985.2 Dendrobium catenatum
CCTACGTAAAATACAACTAGGGGTGTCAATTCAGGTCAACGAGTCAGGTTCAAACTGACCCGGCACTGTACGAGCCAACCCGAACCCGGATCAGGTTTCCAGACCCGAACCCGACCAGATTTGAGTCCGGCAACCCAACTCGACACGAATGACCCGAAGTTGACCTAAAATTGCTAGTTTTCGGGTCAAAATCGGGTCAATCTTCAATTTTCGGGTCAAAATCGGGTAAA
>NW_021333839.1:0-248 GCF_001605985.2 Dendrobium catenatum
ACGTTTAGTAAGCAATATTGAACCAACTTGTCAACAAAGAATTAATTCAACCACATAAAAGAATTTGAGTTTATATGAGACGGCTGCAGCCTTTTATATAAGTGATTATAAAATTGATGTTGAGAAAATGTTTTTTTGAAAGATGTTATAGAAAACAACTTCCTAACATAAAAAAATTTTAAAAGCAAAGAAAAATCAATGATTTTTTATATATTTAAATCAAATAGATATTTTTTATAATTATCACA
>NW_021333840.1:0-250 GCF_001605985.2 Dendrobium catenatum
TCTACTAGATTCAGCTCATTAATGTCTAGTAGAGAGCATTTTTAGATCATAAATTGATATTCATTCCCCCCATTTGCTGTCCCTTTGGTTCCGGTAGATGGCTATTGGTTTCCTGCAGCTAGCTCTTGGTTTTACGTGCCTTGGCTCCTTGGATTCCCCGATTGGCTCCTGGTTTTCCATGTTGGGTGACCTTTCCCGTGCCTTGGTGCTTCAGTTCCATGCGGGCCTCCTTGGTTCTTGCGGCTGTCTC
>NW_021333841.1:0-216 GCF_001605985.2 Dendrobium catenatum
GACTACCGCCTGAGGCCCTCACCCTCGCTGGACCACCGCCTGAGGCCCTCAGCTTTGCCGGACCACCACCTGAGGCCCTCACCTTTGCCGGACCACCACTTAAGGCTCTCACCTTCAATGGACCACCACCTAAGGGCCTGAACTCTGCCAGATCACCACTTTAGGCTCTAAACTCCACCAGACCATCAACTGACGCTAGAGTTCTACCAAATTAGT
>NW_021333842.1:0-311 GCF_001605985.2 Dendrobium catenatum
AAATTAACCTTTATTCTGAATTTAATTTTGTACGATTAATTTCGTCGCGCCGGCTCAAATCAAATTCGACTTGAATTGAGTCAAGTGTAGACTCGAACTTAACCCGACCTTAGCCAAATCTGGCCCAATTCAGCTCAAACAATTTCAGTTAAATTTTAACCCACTTTCTGATAAATTCAAATTGAGACTGATATCAGGAAATGCGATCGAGCGGCCCCGATTGAATCGCAAGCCCTTATCCCTGAAGCGTGCGATCTCTCACAGGAGGAGCAGGGATTCGAAGCAGAAAACAGGCTTCATTTGCGTGTCTT
>NW_021333843.1:0-283 GCF_001605985.2 Dendrobium catenatum
TTTGTTGATTGGGTGCTTAATATGGATCAGAGGATTGTGGGGAGCATTTTTATGAAGTTTTTGTTGCTATAGGAGATTGGGAACTATATTTGCACCATGTTGATTATTCTGATCTCTAATTTGGTGATTGTTTCCAAGCCTTTCACGGCCTTGGTTGGTGTTTGTTTGGTTATTGAGAACTGCCCGATCACTGTTAAGCATTTTGTTCTCCTCCAGGTTGTGTTATTCCAGGTCTTGGGTAAAACTAATATTAGTAATTCCCGGATCTATATGTTTTGTACTT
>NW_021333844.1:0-234 GCF_001605985.2 Dendrobium catenatum
CCTCTACTTCACTACCACCAATAACCTCCATGACATCTTCCAGCTCGAAAGCTCCAGATCCAGCTCCCACAATCACTGTCTCAACATCAGACTTCACTTATACAGCCGTTCCTTGTCAAGAAACTCCAGATCTAGCTCCCCGAACACCAGTAAATGACCGATCCTGAACCAGACGGCTTCCCTCAGCTCCGATCTCTGCCAGTCCTCCAGTACTCCCAAACGAGAGCCTCCTCT
>NW_021333845.1:0-314 GCF_001605985.2 Dendrobium catenatum
TCCGACGCCAAGGTTGTTGTTCGGCTTCAGTTCGCGGTAGAGGAAGGATCGCACGAACGGCTCCTTCGACTACTTCATTGCCGCCCGACTTTGCTTCTTCGACTCCCTCCTTGCTGTTCGACTTCGCTTCTCCGACCCTGACGTCCAACTCCGACACCGACGCCTAGCCCTCCGACTCCTCCGTGGCTGCCCGAATTCGTTGCTTCACAAAAAGGTGCAGAGATTGCACGGGTTGCTTATTCGGCTCCTTAATGGCTGTTTGACTATGCTCCTTACCCTCTCTCTTATATTATATATATAATATATAATGATAT
>NW_021333846.1:0-340 GCF_001605985.2 Dendrobium catenatum
TCATCATAATAGAATTTAATAATTATCAATTTTATGAACATTATTTGAAGGTTTTAAAGTTTAGTAGATCATTTTAAGTTTCGTTTGGGATAATTTTTTTAGTGATTTATAAAATTACTTTTTAATATAATTTTTGTTTAAAACAAAGACAAAATAATAATCTAAAATTATCCTAAACAAAGCCTTAAGACAATTTTTTTCTTACTTCTTAAAACAATTTTTTAGTATAAAATTTTAAATTTTATAGTAGAAAACCACTTTAAGAAACTTTGTTTGGAACGACTTTCTTGCTACTTTTTAAAACAATTTTTTAATAAAAAAATAAAAAGTTTATACTAAA
>NW_021333847.1:0-507 GCF_001605985.2 Dendrobium catenatum
GGGGGGGCGGGGGGGAAGAAAACTCTCTTATTGGAGTTTAATAATTGGCATATGACTCTATTTGATAGTATATAAATTCAGGAGTGTCATATTTTCTCCCTTATAACTCAAAAATTTCTAATGTAGATAGAGGAAAAAAAATCTTATGTGGCTATGGCTTCGTTTGGGATAGTTTTCTAACTACTTTCTAAAGTAGCTTTCTAATAAAAAAATTTGAGATCTTGAAAATTTTATAGTAAAAGCTAGTTTATAAAGCAATATGAAAGCTGTCCCAAACGAAGCTTATATATTACACAACTAGTTCTCATACTAACTCAAGTACTAAGGCGTCGGGACTTTTTTGGGTTATGAGTGGTTTTATTTAGTATCACTTCTTAAAATAGCGACAAAACTCTATAAAGAAATTTCGTGTGAAAGTTAGTGAAAGAAAGGATAATAAAATATGTAGGGTAGAACTTTCATGCAAAAAATAGAATAAGAGAGGATAGAAAATCATTGAATATATAT
>NW_021333848.1:0-298 GCF_001605985.2 Dendrobium catenatum
AAAGACAAACAAACACAACTAGAACAAACACTAAAGAAAACACAAATACAACAAACATAAATAAAATCATCGCTCATTCTCTATTCTTATGGAAGAGGAGGAGGAATGCCACCAAATAGGTTGAAGTAGGAGGCCTTCAACATAACATTGGTATTGATTTCATGAACTTCATTTCTGATACTACCAATGTCATGTTGCTGCTGTAGAAGTTGAGCATCAATTTGATCAAATCTTTGATCAATATGAGTCTCAAGTCTATCAGATTTCTCAATCAAATTCTGATAATCTGATTGAGGTG
>NW_021333849.1:0-295 GCF_001605985.2 Dendrobium catenatum
TTCTTTCTCTCATCCACCTTTACAACAAACAAACCTTATTCTATTTTCTAGCAAACATGAGTTTTAATTCCGACCACTCCTGCATAAGTTCTTATGTTTTCAAACAAAAAGTTGAAATCACCAAGCACGACATTGGTGCCTTTCTGAATTTAAGAACTGAAGGATATAGAGCCCACACCCTAATGAGTGAAGACACTTTCAAATGGTATGATGTCAATAGGGTGATTAGACAAAGTGGCCTAACATATTATGTTGCTAGGTCTCCGGTATGACCAAAAATGCCCGAATCATCCAG
>NW_021333850.1:0-724 GCF_001605985.2 Dendrobium catenatum
GTCTTTTTTTGGGAAAATAAATTACTGTTTTGGATTATATTATTTGTTCTCTTGGTGGATTGGTTTACATGTGCTGTTGTGACTGCTGTCTTGCTGGATTGGTTTACCTGTGCCACATGCATGCATATCCTCTCACTTGTAAACGGGTCGACGGGTCAATCCGGGTTGACCCGAACTTGGCTCGGGTCGGGTTCGGGTCCTAAATACTGACCCGTTTCTATAAACGGGTCGGGTTCGGGTTGACCCGCTTAGGTTCGGGTCAATTCGGGTTCGACCCGAACACGACCCGTGACCCGGTTTTGACACCCCTACTTAGGGATATACACAAAAATCAAGCATCCATTGAAGAAGGGTCTTCACATGGATCTTCTCAACAATCAAATTTTAGTTTGTAGAGTCAGATTGTAGAAGGAAAATAGAATGAAAGGATTTATGAGTTGGGCGCATAGAATATAGCATATGATGCATCATCCTCTCATGCATCTTATTCTCGCGGCGCATAAAATATGGTTGAAGAGGTGTTAAGAAAACAGAAGACCAAATTGACTTAATAGATAAATGATCACATGAGTGCAATGCAAGTTATGATGAAAGCAATGCCCCAAAAACTAGGGGTGTCAATTTCGGGTCACGGTTCAGGTTCGGTTGAACCCGAAATTGACCCGGTACTATTTGGGTCAACTCGAACTCGACCCGTTTCTGTAAACGGGTCGGTTTTCCGGAC
>NW_021333851.1:0-1456 GCF_001605985.2 Dendrobium catenatum
TACAATATTTTTAGCAATTTATTAAAATTAAATTCTATACTTGAGAACCCTTTTTTTTTTAATATATTAGCTTCATAATGTTTTTTACTACAGCGTCATGTGGCATATATATTCTTCCGGCACTCAAACTAAAGATAATTTGTGGGCAATTACATCCAATCTAATATTTTCTGTGAAAGCCGGCATTACTTTAATTCAATCGACTCTACAACAAAAGAGGCAGAAATCTTTCTTTAGCAATAGAAACAAAAATTTTTATTATAAATTTTTTTATTTGAGACAATTTTTTTATTTCTCAAACAATTTTTTTGTAAAATATATCATTATTAAAATCTTATTAAAACAATCAGGAAAGCAGTATCAAATGAAACCTAATTTATGATTCAGCAATTGCCTTTGAACAGTTTTAATTTGAAGGCAATTACAACCTAATTATTATATTAGTTCGTTAAAGGAAATTATTAACAAACAACAATTTGGTTCAAAATCTTACTAAAAAAACAATAATTTAGATTACTGAGCTAAAGTCAAAAAGCTGGGCAGGTCTCTTTGTCGGTAAGAGAAAAATAATAAGAGTAAAAGTTGGGGATTAGCGTTTTGCGAGGCGAAGTTAATTATAAATAATGGTGAGGGTTTGCTTTTTAGTGGGTGTTTCGTTCGCTTGTAAGGATTTGGAAAGAAGAGATTCGCTTCCCGTGTTTGTGTTGCGCCCTCTGTGGCTCTTTAGATGTGACATTTTATCGTGGACTTTGAGAGGGCAGAGAGTTGGTGGAGACTTTGAGTTCTGCCTTTGCTTTTGCATTTTCTTCTGCTAAATTATTTTCTTTGTCTTTTTTAATGATTTGGTTTTTAGTGTATTGATTGACGTTTATGTGGGTGAGAGATTATATGATTACAGTCTGCATTGTGGGTTTCAAAATTTGAAGAAACGGGAATGATTTGTAATTGAGTAATCGCGTACATTCGATGATTCGAATTCAAACGACGGGATTGGGATCGATGGGCTCGGAGGGAAAATATCCGACGAGATCCGGACCGTCTATTGCAGGCCTAATTTATGGCGCATGTCGGGTTGGAAGCAGGTCGCTCAGTATTACTATTGGTTGCTGGCGGTTTGAGATTAGTGGTGTGAGTGAGTCAAGTCGACTCATGAGCTGGCTCGGGTTCGGCTAGATAAATGACTCATGAGCTGAGCTTGACGAGCTAACCAGCCAAACTTGAGCTAATTCAGACTCAACAACTCTTAAGCTCATGAGATAGCTCGTTTAAAAAATATTAATATAAAATATGCTTAAAATATATTAGAATACTTTGTTTAATGTATTTCAAAAATATATCTTAATTTCTTATATTAAGTAATTCTTTATTATTGTTCTTATAATTTCTCATTCTTTTTATTATTTTATTATAATAATTTCTTAAATCATAATCATTTTTTCTCTTTCATAATACGTGA
>NW_021333852.1:0-230 GCF_001605985.2 Dendrobium catenatum
TAGGTCGACTATGGAAGCCATACATTTATTGAGAGGTATGAAAGGGAAATATAGAGAGAATATGGAGGATCTGAATATGATATTTTTTTATTTAAATAAAACAATGATAAAGTTCTAAGAGCAATGCTACGGAGAGTTCTTGAGAAAAAAGGAGTTAATAATGCTTATATTCAAATCATTAATGATATGTATGTTGAGCTATTACTTATGTTCAAACACAAGATGGTTTT
>NW_021333853.1:0-536 GCF_001605985.2 Dendrobium catenatum
CCTTATTCACATGCTAAAACAATGACAAAACTTTAATTTCACAAAATCTCATAAAATGTAATTTCTTATTTAGTATGTATTATTCATGTACTTAGACATTTTATGCAACTATTGTAAATCCTCTGAAGCCTTATCATGTGCATTCTTTGCAGCAAAATCATCAATTGTTTGGAGAAGTTTTTCCTGAGATATCTGATTCAAATCCAATCATCCAAAATCAGGATCCTTGGAATGTTCTTGGTCCCTCGAATATTGATTCATATTTTGGGCATTTTAGACATACACGAGGTTTGCAAATTTCTTTATAAGCGTAATAAGTCTCAAATATCAATGTCCAATTATAATTATTATTAACTTAAATACAATTATACTGATGATTTTTTTTTTATGTTTTACCAACTTATGAAGAGCCTCGTCAGATGCATTACATTACACCATCTTCTTTTGCTATGACCAATGTGCCTCAACCGGTAAATATGATTACTCTTTCTCAAAATGATTATATACTTTTTCCTTATTCACATGCTAAAACAATG
>NW_021333854.1:0-417 GCF_001605985.2 Dendrobium catenatum
TCTTTGGGAGGGCGGTAATGTTAGACCGGTCCAGCCCCCTGGGCCGGTCCGATTTGTATACAGCAGGGGGGGCTGGCGGCTTCAATGAAGGGGGAAAGGGTGGGGTCCACTTGAGATTCAAGTCAATCTTGGAGCCAAAAGGGGGTGGGGTGAGGGCAATTTAGTCCTTTTGTATTAATTTTGAATTTCATGCATTAAGTAGGGGGAAAATGCTTGGGTTAAGTTGATGTGAAATTTTCTGAAGGTTCTCTTGTTTTTCTTTGGTGGCTAGGGCTCTAGATCGTATTCTAGAGATTGGGAGAGTGCGATCCTCCTCTCGAATCTTTGTATCTTTGCTATTTTTCTTTCATCTACTAGTGAAATACAAGTGTTTGGGTGATTTTTTTCTCCAATTTCCTCTCAGAATTTCACTGTTTT
>NW_021333855.1:0-473 GCF_001605985.2 Dendrobium catenatum
GATATTTTAAATTTATGAAAAATCTCTTGAACAAGAATCACATGTTCAGATAATGCCCTTCCCTCAATAAAAGCAACTTGCTCCTCCAAAATAAGGTTACGAATCACTTTCTTCAATCTGTTTAGAAGTACTTAGGCAATAATTTTGTATATAGACATACAAAGGCTAATAGGCCTGAAATTAGAAGGGGACTGAGGATTACTTACTTTGGGAATAAGTATCACTAGAGTCTCTTTCCATCTAGCAGACATTTTCCCGGATGTAAAATAAAGTTGCATTGCTTTCCAAATATCCAACCCAATGATCTTCCAACAAGCTTTGAGAAAGGAATAAGTAATTCCATCCAAACCTGGTGCAATGTTGTTGCCAAATTCTTTAATGACTTTCTCCACTTCTTCCAAAGTAAAAACCGATTCCAGCATTTTGCAATCTTCAATTTTCAGGACATTTTGTTGAGAGGCCAATTATTCAAA
>NW_021333856.1:0-280 GCF_001605985.2 Dendrobium catenatum
GCTGAAATGGTTAATAAGATTCTTCGTTGTTTACCTATTGCTTATGATGGTAAAATTATTACAATTACAGAGTCTAAAGATCTAAACATTTATTCTATTGATAATCTTCTTGGTTCACTCATTGCTTACGAGCAAAAGGTTAGTCAAAGAAAGATTGATGCAGGTGAACCACGAAAGGAGAAGAATATAGCACTAAAAGTGGAAGAGTCTCAGAGTGAACACTCATAACTTAAGGATGAAGATGATATTGCATTAATGACTAGACAATTCAGAAGCTTTC
>NW_021333857.1:0-247 GCF_001605985.2 Dendrobium catenatum
ACTAATTTGATGTGGAGACCTAAGATGCATAAACCTTGACATATCATACATGCATTTGATTATAAAATGTCAAAAGGAGAACCCAAACTTGTTTGGGTTACCAGGTCTAACATTTGATAATTTTGCTGGGTCACTCTCACACACTTGGAGATAAGAGCATATGGTACCTGGACAGCGGATGTTCAAAACATATGATTGGAGATACTACTAAATTCATAACGCTGGAAGCTAGGAGTGGAGGCAAGGT